>NW_012267234.1:7285767-7296586 GCF_000151885.1 Dipodomys ordii
TATATGCCAGGTGCTGGTGGCTCACGCCTGTAATCCTAGCTACTCAGGAGGCTGAGATCTGAGGATCACAGTTCAAAGCCAGCCTGGGCAGGAAATTCCGTGCTGTGGCTCAAGGGCTAGAGGGCTCGCCTTGAGCTGAAGAACTGAGGGATAGCGCCCAAACCCAGAGTTCAAGCCCCATGACCAAAATAAATAAATAAATATATGTGTATATGTGTATATATACATATATATACACACACACACATAAGTGGTTCGCATTACATGTTGGTTGTATAAGGGTGCCTTTTCCCATTAAATCCAGAGGAATATTGCTTGGAACCCAGAATGTTCTCAATAAATACTGGTTGCCTGCATTAAGTGGGGTTGCTTAAGAAAGATCTTTCAATTAAAAATTGGAAAAATCTATCTTTTCCAAGCAAAGTGTTCGCTTATTAGATAAAAACCTGATAGGCCTTGGGGTAGGGAAAGTGGTGGAGATGTGTGAGGCGGTTGATTTGCCTGAGGAGGCTGTTGGTTCCCAGCTGTATTTACACTCAGCTTCCATGAATAAATACCACTTCAGCTGGGCCAGCCCAAATGTTTATTTCTTTGAAAGCACTACTTCCAAAGCATAAGCACTTGTTTCACAGTCTGTTTTAGTGAGGCAGATCAGCATAATCCCTCAAGTTCTACTGCTCACACATTTTGGAACTTTGGAAGAGAACCAATCATTGGTCTCTGAGTTATATATCCCACTTAGAACTTGCTTTCCAGATATATTTCAATTTGGGAACTGAGGGCAGCAAAGGAGTCAAAAAGCTTAATAAACTGGACACTGGTGGCTCATGCCTATAGTCCTAGCTCCTCAGGAGGCTGAGATCTGAGGATTGCAGTTCAAAGCCAGTCTAAGCAGGAAAGTCCATGAGACTCTTATCTCTTCTACTGAACTACAAAAAGCCAGAAGTGGAGGTGTGGATCAAGTGATAGAGCACCATCCTTGAGGAAAAAAAGCTAAGGGACAGCATCAAGGTCCTGAGTTCAAGTCTCTGTACCAGCACACACACACACACACACACACACACACACACACACAGATGCCAATAATCTGGGTAAGGCAGAAAAACCATGAGTTTGAGCCCAGTCTGAACAACATAGCAAAACACTGTCTCAAAAACAAAAACAAGAGAGGCACCAATGGCTCACACCTATAATCCTAGTTACTCAGGACGCTGAGATCCAGAGGATCTAAAAAGTTTGCCTAGACTCGATCTCCAAAATAGCCACAAGAAAAGAAAGCCTAGAGGCATAGCTCAAGTGGTACAGTGCCAACTGAGCAAGCAAGGCAAACAAGCAAGCCACAGGTACCTGAATTCAAACCCCAGTACCACCAAAAAGAAAGAAAGAAAATGCAATATCCATGTATTATCATTACTTTTACATCATTCATTACACTTGCCCATTAAGTCCATCCCAACAATCAATCCACAAAACAGCATAGCATTTAGTGATGTAAAGCTTGTTACTGATTGCCCTTTGGAAAAGAAGAATGTCTTACCTGCAGCAAAGGCATCAGCTGTAAACCCAGGGCTTGCTCATAGAGCAAGTTCAGTTCTGCACAACTGGAGAAGGAGAGTTTGGAGGTGTAGAGGTAATAGTGCACGTGCCTAAAGGTGGAGCCATCTCTGTCGATGAAGAGCCGCTGGTTTTCTGAAGGAGACAAGGCTGATGCCTCTTTCCACAGCAGTGAGTCTGGGAACTGAGCAAGTTTGCTTCTTGGAACTGAGAAATGCCAGCCTCCAACATTGAAATGAAATAAATCCTCTGATGATTCATGGGACATGCCAGCCTCCTCCTAAAGGGAGAATGAAAAGAGAGCTCTGTAAGAAAAAAGAAATAGCAAGGCAGGGTAGTGCAGGCCTATAACTGCTGCCGTGTGGGAGGTGGAGAAGGGAGAATCATGGTTTGTGGCAAAATGTGAGTGAAATCCTGGCCACCCCAAGCAAGAGCATTAGATATCAGGGGGAAAAAATATGCTAAAGCAAAACATGCTGGGGGTGTTGCTCAAATGGTAGACTACCTACTTCTTCAAGATCCCAAGTGCAAGCCCCAGTGTGACAAATGAAAAAGAACAAAAAAGAAAAAAAGGAAGAAAAATGGAAAGTCCTGATTGGGAAGAAATGAGTAAACTATATTTGCCAATGACATAATCGTGTATATAGAAAATTCGAAAAAGCTATTATGAGCCAGCAAGGTTGAAGGGTACAGATTAGTATTTTTAATAAATAGTCTCCATTTTTATATATTAGCAAGGAAGAAAACAATTCCATTTATAAGAGCATCAAAATGAACAAACTACGTAGGAATAAGCTTAACATAAGAGGTATAATACGTAGGTACTCTGAAAACTTCAAACCATTGTTGGAAGACTTCACTTAGCTAGCAATACTGCAGGTGTCCTACCATCCAAGCCACATCCCCAATGAGAGAATTTTTAATTTATAAATATAATTTTGTTGTTCTTATTAAGGTGCTACACAGAGGGGTTACCATTTCAAATGTCAGGTAATGAGTGCATTTCTTTTTGGACAATGTCACCCCTTTCTTCGCTTTTCCTGTTTCCCCTTCCTATCTCTGCCCACAGGATACATAGTTCATTTTCCACATAGTGTCTACTGAGTACCATGACTGCATCTGTTCACTCTATTTCCGTGCCCCTCTTCAAAAGGCAGAAAAAAGAACAAACAAAACAAATTACATGGAAAAACATATTCATGGATTGGTAGAGTTAATATTGTTAAGATGACAATGCTCAGTTGGATGTCAGTGGCTCATGCCTGTAATCCTAATCAGGAGGCTTTGAGATCTGATAATTGCAGTTTGAAGTCAGCCCAGGTAGGAAAGTCTCTGAGATGCTTATTTCTAATTAACTATCAAAAACGCCAGAAGTGGGGCTGGGAAGGTGGCTCAGTGGTAGAGCGCTTGCCTTGCATGCATGAAGCCCTGGGTTCGATTCCTCAGCACCACATAAGCAAAAAGGAAAAAGCCAGAAGTGGCACTGTGGCTCAAGTGGTAGAGTGCTAGCCTTGAGCTGAACAGCTGAAGGACAGTACCCAGGCCCAGAGTTCAGGCCCCATGACCAGACCCCCCCACAAAAAAGCCAGAAGTGGCTCAACTGGAAAATGCTATCCTTGGGGGTAGGGGGGAAGCTCAGGGACAGCAACTGAGCTCTTGAGTTAAAGCCCCAGAAATGTACCAGGAATACATATAAACACACACATGAAGATGTCAATACTCAAAGTAGGTATGGTCAGCCATGCCTATAATCCCTGCAGTTGGCATTCAAACACGGGGATTTCAAGGTCCAGGCCAGCTTGGGCCACAGAAAAAAGTGGTAGTGTGCCAACTTAGAAATCAAAAGGCAAAAGCAATAATAGCAATAATCACACTAATAATGGTAATACTTCCCAAATTTATAGACACAATCCCCATGAAAAGCCTAACAGTTCCTTCCCTCACTTTTTAAAACAAAACTTGGACAAACTGATACCAATTTTGTACAGAAACACAAGGGACCCAAGTAAACCAAAACAATTTTTTGAAAATGAAAATGAGGATTCAAACTTTCCACTATCAATACTTACTGTAAAGCTAGATAATAACACTATTGGCATAAAGAAAGCCATATAAATAAGTGGAATAGAGATGAAGTCTGGAAATAAATCCTTACTTTTTGTTTAATTGAATTTGTCCATCAACTGGTGAATGAATAAATAAAAGCACACCCACTGGAATATTATGTCAATAAATAAAAAGAATGAATACTGCTACATGTTATAACATGGGTGAACCATAAAAAACTATGTAAGAGAAAATATCACATAGTATATGATTCATTCACATGCAGTACTCAGAAAAGGCAAATTTGTAGAGACAAAGTAGATTAGTGGCTGTTGGGAGGGTAGAAGTTTGGAGGAGGGCGTGAGGAGTGACTATTAATGTGTATAAACTTCTTTTTGACTGGGTTTACATCTGTAATTCTAGTTACTCAGAAGGCTGAGATCTGAGGATCAGTTTGAAGCCAAACAGAGCAGGAAAGTCTATGAAACTCATCTCTAGTTAACCAGCAAAAGCCAGAAGTGGAGGTATGCTCATGTGGTAAATCTAGCTAGCCTTGAGCCAAAAAAAGGCCCTGCCCTAAGCTCCAGACCCAGTAACACCCCCTCCTGCCCGCCCCCCACAGTTGATTGTTGCTTGGGCTAGAGGAATAGCAGTGGAGGTGGTAGAAATAAATTCACATATGATATCCCAGCAATGCAGTTTAACAAATGAGACACTATCTTACTATGTGCAAAGTTCTCTAGCTCTTACCAGCAGACACTTAAACCTCTGTGGGGTGAATGCAGATGCCTTTTCATATACAATAAAGGCACAAATCAGCCCTCTCAGGAGGCTGAAAGCTGAGGATTGAGATTTGAAGCTACCCCAGGTAGCTAAATCCAGGAGATTCCAATTAAGCAGCAAAAAGCTGGAGGAGCAGCTGTGGCTTGAATAAAAAAGCTACTCAGGACAGCAGCCAGGCCCTGAGTTCAAGCCCCAGGATGGACATAAAAACACACAATAAAGTAAAAATCATTCATCTTCTTCAGCTCATGACCACCACGCCTACAACATTATCAGAATGTTTAGATTTTATATAAAAACTTTGGCAGTAGTGAGGAAGATTGTTAAGGTAACAGGTAATTATTCCAACAAAAACCTGGATCTCCTATTCTGACAGTTGAGAAAAAAATAAATGTATGCAACAATGAAGGAGGCTGGGCCATTTCTTCTAGAGAAAGTTTGCTCTAACTATTCAAATATAAAGAACAATTATATATGCCACATTTGAGACTAAAAGAGCTCTAGGAGGGGGTGAGGATAAAGAGAAAATTTATAAATTGTAAAATGCTGTCATGACAGTGGCACAGCTGGAAAAGTCAACCCCAAAATGAGCTAATCTAGGCTTTTGAGTCCTGGTTTTTCTCCAAACATGGCAATGTCTGGCCATGACAAACTGAGGGTAACTAGTGGCCCCACCTATATTGGATAAAGCATTAACTATATAAGGACTCTTGTTTGTGCTTTCTCCTGGTGACTAGCTGGTTGAGAATCCAAGGGCAGTGCTCAAAGCATGCAGATTTTGGATGCTAAAGAAAAGCTGCTCTTCGAATCAGTTCTAAGTGCTGAACATAGATAGCTCTTTTCATATTAAGGAAAGAATATGACAAGAGTCTTGGCTCAAGTTTGCCTCCTTACACACCGTCCACAGCAAGACCCTCTAAAAATGCATGGCTAGAGTGAAGGTAAAGGTTAAGTTAGTGGAGTTTTTGTTCCCAAAGACTACTTAGGGGCTGTTTAGTGCAGAACTGTCCCAGCCTGGGGAGAGCCTTCCACCACAGGTAAACTTGGGGGGACAAATGGCCTCTTGCAGGATTGCAGTAAAACAGGGCAGCCTTCCAATAGTCATCCTCACCTCATCCCAAAGAGCATCGTCTCCTTTTCTACGCCGACCCCTCTCCCCCAAGGAGCCTCTTCCAACTCACCTGATGCTCTAAAGACAGGACCTCAATTCCCAGAACCAAGTTTCCCAACCTTTTGCATAGGACACTTCCCCATCATGCCTCAGAAATCTGCTCCCTCCGCCCCCAGCCCTTCAGATCTGGATCCCCCTTGACCCCTCCAACTGCCCCAGGCCTGCTGCAACAGTCACCGTCCTCTGGCCACGAGATAGGAAGACCTCCACCCTGTCAGAGGACGCCATGACGCTCCTCACACCTGGTGACCCCCAAACTTAGTTCATCCCTCAAGAGAATACATCTTCCCAACTACTCAGAGCCATCACCCGAAACCCTTCAAAGTCAGGGCCACCCTCCCACCTCCATGCTCCACAAATCCTGAGCCCCAGTTCCCTTCATTCATCTCCTTAGTGGTTTGGACGCTCAGATCAAGGGCAGGATCCGTACCATGGTGGCGACTCCTGCAGCTGGCGGGCAGTCTCGTGACCTAACCACCAACGGCCACGCAGAGCCCAGCCCGGTGCACTCTGAGGAGGGGGCTGAAGGAGGTGGTAGGGGCGGAGCCTGGCTCGGGGCGGAGCCTGGAAGTACAAGGGGCGGGGCCTTCTCGGGGCGGAGCCTAGCACGTGGGGGGGTGATGGTAGAGTGAAATCCTGCTGCGGCCTGGGCGGGGCTAGGGGGGCATCTAGGGGCGGGGCCTTGAGCGGGCGTGGTCAGGTGCGATGTAGGGTGGGGACCTGGCGCGGGCGGGCCCCGGCGCGCGCTGGGCCTGGCACGCGCGGGGCGGTCTCGCGGGCTGCGGCAGGTGAGCGGCAGGCGGGGATGGCGGAGCAGTGGGATCTGGACGAGGAGGGCATCCGCCGCCTGGGGGCGCTGAGCCTGGAGCAGCCGGGTAGGGGCGGGCCAGGAGGGTTTGGGCAAGAAGTGTGCTTTAGATGCCTGGAGGAGAAACTGAGGTGGAGAGGCCGGGGAGCCGGAGGTGGAGGCAGGAAACAATGGCAGAGCGGTCTCTGAGGCGTAGGAGGTTCGGGAAACTGAGGCAGAAAGGGTGGAATGGAGGAATCAAAGGAGCAGGTAGAGAGCGGCGAATTGAGGGGGAGGAGAGGGAAGAGAAAGCATCGGGCACCCTTGATAGCCTACAGAACTGGACCGAGGAAAGAAGTCTCCTTTAGTGGAAGAGACAGACTGAGCCCGGCGGGGCCGCTGCGGGGAGAAGGGAAGTGTTGAGAGGGGCCATTGTGGTGAGGGGGATGCTGAAGAGACATGTTGGCAGTCGGGAAACTTCCTACCCCGAAGGGCTTTTCCCGATCGGAGTGACATGGGAAAGGGGGCTCCCTTCCATTCTCCAGAACGTCAAGAACCTGGCCTTCGCTTTTTGACAAGTAGCTTCCTTGTAAGGGACTAGAAAAAGGCCTTGAAATCACTGGCAGTGCCTAGCGGTTCTGCCCGGCGGTGCTGACTCCATTCCTGGCTCGGGGATGGACTGCACTCAGCTTCCTTTCTGACTTTCTCCTAAATTCATATTCTCACCCCCAGGCCCAGCTTTACCTGCAGTTACTTCATCTCCCCCAACAAGTCTATCAGGTAGATGCTGTTACAATTTCCCGTTGTACTGATCAGTAAAATCACCCAAAGTCACAGAGCCGGTGAAGTGTCCCACCAAGGTTCATAACCCACAGCTTTCGTCGTCGTCGTCGTTGTTGTTGTTATTGGTTGTGGGGCTTGAACTCAGGGCCTGGGCACTGACCCTGAGCCTCTTTGTGTTCATGGCTAGCGCTCTACCACTTGAGCCACAGAGCCACTTCCAGTTTTTGAGTGGTTAATTGGGGATAAGAGTTTCACAGGGACTTTTCTGCACTGGCTGGATTTGAACCACGATCCTCAGATCTCAGCCTCCTGAGTAGCTAGGATTGATTACAGGAGTGAGCCACTGAGCCGGGCATGAGCCACCGGCCTCCAGCCCACGGCTTGGATGCCAGAGCCTGCCTACATTATAACCATAACAAGTATTCATCTTTCTTGCTTCCTCTACTATTTTCATTTGTAGAATAGGAAATGACCTAGTTTTCTTGTATTTGTAATTTCATTTAAGATGATCATACTTCCTTTCTCTCTTTCCTTTCTTCCCTCCCTCTCTTCCTTTCTCCTTCCTTCCTTTCCTCTCTCTCTCTCTTTCTCTCTTTCTCTCTTTCCTCTTTCTTTTCTGGCACCAGAGCTTGAACTCAGAGCCTTGGGCTCTTGCTCACCTTTCTTGTTCTATCTCTTGAGTCACACTTTCAGCACAGCTTTTTGCTATTTTGGAGATTGAGACTCATGGACTTTTCTTCCTAGGCTAGCTTTGAACTATGATCCTCAGATCTCAACCTCCTGAATAGCTAGTATTATAGACATAAGCCACCAGCACTTAACATGCCTATAAATAGAAAGATACAGAGATCCTGTTTCAAAAAACAAAAGACAAAAGAAGTGGTGACATTGTCCAAGAAGCATTATATTCCTTGCCTAATGTAAGGAATTATAACCCTTTGCTCAACTGCTTAAAAACAACAATAAAGTTTTTATAAAGGTATGCCTGTGTGAGTCTGGACCTCAAAGTGGAGGTCAGGGTTAGAGTGGATGTAAGTTTTGGAGACATAACACAAAGTACTACAACCAAGGAGAGAATGCAGATAAAGAAGAAACATTATTTCCCAAACACCGCATTCCTGCTCCTGTACTCAGTCAGTGGACATTGCAGTACCCCAAAGCTGACTCTTAAGCTTTCTTCTTTTCTTTACCACAATTACAGAGGTAACTGCTTACCCAATATCTTTGTGTTTCCTATGAGTTGGTAGTTAGATAAGGTTAATTGAATTCAGGTTTGGGGAGTGAGTGTTTCTTTTTCAGCAAGACAGTTTCATGAGTAATGGTGCATACTTCTGTTAGGAAATATATGATGTCTGGTTCTTTCTTTTTGTGATAGCCATTGACTAGGTCCATTAATTGCTTAGGTCCATTAATTCAGTAGGAATTATAAAATGATTATTTGTAATTCTCTCATCCCTTTCCATTAGCTGCAATAATTCTATAAAGACAAACCTTTTTTCATCAATAATTTGATTATCCTGGGGTATAATTTGCATAGGAAAGACTGGTTAAAAATTGGAGGGTTTTTCACTTATTTGCTAGTTTTGTGTTGTCTCCTTAGAATCCTTCTAGGGTAACTAACAAGGGTTGTGCTATGTCCTCAGCATCGTTGTAAATTCATTGATTTAAATATGTTTGGTGTGTTCCAGTTCACTCTAGTTATTATTATATTTCATATTCAACTTATCCCAACTTTGACTAATGGGGATCTTTCAAGGTGATTCCTAATGCCCAAAAAAAGTTTTATTTCTTTGAGATGTTTTTATTTTCTGGTGCTGGGGATTGAGTCCAGAATCTCACATATGAGAGTTGAAGCCATGTATTGTGATTATGCACATGCTTTAGTAAAGCCTATTCAGTTTCCAAAACAGAGATGACCAGATTTGTTGTCTTCATGAATAGAACAAATTTTTTTTGCATACTCTGTGCAAGTGTTCAATTACAGAGCAATACCTCTAGTCCTATTCTGTTCTTTTGGGGGGGGGGTGAATACTAGGGCTTGAACTCAAAGCACTAGGAAAGCACTCCATAATTGGTCCGTGCCCCACATTCCCCTTTCTTTTGTTTATTTTTTGGATAGCATCTCACATTCCCTCTCCACCAGAGCCAGCTTCAGACTGCCATTCTCTTACTTATACTTCTAGTAGCAAGAATTGTTAGTTGATATGGGGTATCACTAACTTTAGCTCAGGCTGGCCTCAAGCCAAAATCCTCCCAATCTCTGGCTTCTAAGTAGCTGGGATTACAGGCTTGAGCCACCACACCAGGTTCTCCAAATGCATAGCTTCTTAAGAGCATACTTCCTGTGACTCATAAAAGAATGTCACTGTAGCAATGATTATTTCAATGGTACTTCTCTGAAGAAATATGTCTGTTCTTCAAAGTAGACTTCAGTGGAAAAACATGAGAAGTGTTATGAGCTGATGATGGAAATCCTCATTATCCTTAGTTTTTTTGTTGTTGTTGTCTAAAACCAGGACTCAAACTTGGTATCTGACTCTTTTGTTCACTGGCTGGCGATCTACCATCTGAGCCATCCCTTCAACTCCATATCCTTAGCTTTTATCCCATAATAACAGACCTTCAGGGTATTAGATCACTGTAAAGCATCAAACCAGCAGTATACTGCCCTCCAAGTCAGAAAAATGGTTGCTGTTGTTTTAATTTTAAAAGCTGTCCTCTTGCATTATAAAACTCACCATTTAAAACAACTCAAGGTCATTTAATACATTCCCAAAGTTGTACCTCTATTCACATTGTCTCTTTTCATCAACCCATTAGGCAGTCATTCCTTTTCTCCTGCTTCCCTCAGCCCCTGGCACCCACTAATCTGCTTTCTGTCTTTATGAATTTGCTTCTTCTGGACATTTCATATGAATGGAATAATAGAATATGTCACATTTTCTGTCTGGCTTCTTAGATTTAGCATGATCGTTTGAAAGTTCATATTTTAACGCATATCAATAATTCATTCTTTTTTATTAATAGACTGTCTTTTGAGCCATTTTAGGCTTATAGAAAAATGGTGCATGATATAGATAGACTTCCTGTACCTTCCCTCCACATTTCCCTTATTACTAATAAGCTTGCATTAGTGTGGTATAGTTGTTGCAACTTATGAATCAATATTGGCAAATTAGCTGGATTCTAATGGTTCATGCCTGCAATCCTAACTACTCAGGAGGCTGAAATCTGAGGATTGCAGTTTGTTGCCAGCCCAGGCAGGAAAGTCCTCCAATTAGCCATCAGAAAAAACAGAAGTGGCACTGCTGCTCAAAGTGGTAGAGCCCTAGACTTGTGCGAAAAAGGTCAGGGACAGCACCTAGGCCCCAAGTTCAAACCCCCTCACACACACACACACACACACACACACACACACCCCACACACACAGATTATTATTCATTGAGGTCCTTGGTTTACATTAAAATTCATGTGCAGTACGGTTCGGTTTTGACAAATATATAGTGGTGTTTGTCTACCACTGTAGTATCAAATGGTAATTTCATTGTCCTAAAAATTTCCTTGTACTCTACCTACTCATTCCTCCCTCACTGCTGACATCCATTCAGCTGACCACCACCAGCCCCGATGTCGTATATTTGTGTGCAGGGTTTTGTGTGGACATAAAGTTCAGTTAACTTGGGCTGGGAAGGTG
>NW_012267234.1:7297126-7311809 GCF_000151885.1 Dipodomys ordii
CACAATCTATATGAGTAACATTTGGAACTGTCAGTGTTTTGAATTTCAGTAATTCTACTAAGTATATATTGATATCACATTTTTGTTTCACTGTTTCGTAATGACTTACGATCATGAGAATTTTTCATATTTTGCCAACCATACATATATAAATTTTGTGGAATTTATTCAAGCCTTTTGCCAATTTTTAAATTGGATTATTTTCCTAATGTTTTTCTGGTCCTGGAGCTTGAACTCAGGGTCTGGGCACTGTCCTTAAGCTTTTGTGTTCCAGGCTAGTGCTCTACCATTTGAGCCACAGCTCCACTTCTTGCTTTTTGTGGTTAATTGGAGATAAAATTCTCTCAGATTTTTTCTGCCCAGGCTGGCTTCAAACCACAATCCTCAGATCTCAGCTTCCTGAGTAGCTAGTATTACAGACATGAGCCATCAACAACTGGCCCTTATTGTTGAGTTTTAAAAGTCATTTGTATATTAGTCTTTATCAGATAACATTTTGCAAATATTTTTCTTGCTGTTACTTTTCCATTACTATAACAAATAAAGATAAAATAATTTATAAGAATGAAAGTTTTGGGGCTGGGAAGGTGGCTCAGTGGTAGAGCGCTTGCCTTGCATGCTCGAGGCCCTGGGTTCGATTCCTCAGCACCACATAAGCAAAAAGAAAAAAGCCGGAAGTGGCGCTGTGGCTCAAGTGGTAGAGTGCTAGCCTTGAGCTGAAGAGCTGAGGGACAGCGCCCAGGCCCAGAGTTCAGGCCCCACGACTGGACCCAAAAAAAAAAAAATGAATGAAAGTTTTGCCAGGTGCTAGTGGTTCACACAATAATTCTAGCTACTCAGGAGGCTGAGATTGAGATCCCATTTCTGTCCCACCCCACATCAGGGGAGAGCACAAATGCAATCCCTGGAGATCCCATTTCAAAGTCAGCCCTATTCTGTTATCTATATCTATCTATCTATCTATCTATCTATCTATCTATCTATCTATCTATCTATCTATCTATCTATCTATCTATCGAGGGAGGAAGATGTTCATTTGTTTCTAACAGGGTTTGAGAGTTAAGTAGTATTATTGCTGCCATTTTATAGATGAAGCTGATGTACAGAGAGACTAAATGTCTGGTAGTCACAGATCTAGTGCATCTTTCTTTGCATCAATGCACTGATATATAGCTTGTCTACTCCCCTTCTACTGCAGGATCCATTGATAGTTTTCTCTTGTTTGCTTGTTTGCTTCTGTTTTAAAACCTTTCTGGGCTGGTGAAGAGGCTTAAGTGGCAGAGTGCCTGCCTAGCAAATGCAGGGCCCTGAGCTCTACTCCCTAAATACTGCAAAAACAGATAATGACCACCTTTCTGAAAGCTGGGGATGCCAGGGCCTTATGCTTGTAATCCTAGCTGCTCAGAAGATAGGGATTGGGAAAAATCAGTTCAATGCCAGCTCAGGCATAAATTCATTTCAATCAATAGTTGGACATAGTGGTAAATGCCTATCATCCCAGCTACGTGGGAAGTATAATTAGGCAGATTGAGATCCAGGTCCACCAGAGCATACATGCAAGACCCTATTTGGAAGATAATGAAGCCTGGTGCTGGTGGCTCATGCCTATCATCCCAGCTACTCAGGAGGCTGAGGATCTGTGATCTGAGGATCACAATTCAAAGCCAGCTGCAGGAAAGTCGTGTGAGACTGTTATGTTACTTCCAATTATCCAACAGAAAACCAGAAGTGGCACTGTGGCTCAAAGTGGTAGAGCACTAGCCTTAAGCAAAAGAGCTCAGGGACAGCACCCAGGCCCTGAGTCAAGCTCAATGACATATATACATATGTATATATGTAGTTAAGTACTTATATATAAGTACTTATATATATATATATATATATATGTAGTTAAGTACATATATATATATATGTAGTTAAAGGAGTTACTATTCAACAAAGCAGTTTATGAATACAGTGCATCTTGATCAATGATCACCTATTTAATTATTCTCCCCCATTCCTCCCAACCTTACCCCTTCCCTCAATTTTCTTAATTTTGTAGAATATGTGTTGAATCTTATGACTACATTCTCCCCATTAAGTTATGTTTTGCGTACTTCTTTTTATTTTTTTTTTTGTCAGTCATGGGGCTTGAACTAAGGGCCTGGGTTCTGTCCCTGAGTTCTTCAGCTCAAGGCTTACACTCTACCACTTGAGCCACAATGCCACTTCTGGTTTTTTTTCTGTTTATGTGGTGCTGAGGAATCAAACCCAGGGCCTCATGCATGCAAGGCAAGCATTCTAACACTGAGCCACCTTCCCAGCCCCTGTTTTGAGTACTTTTTTTTTTTTTTTGGTCAATTGGGCACTGTCTCTAAGCTCTTCAGCTAAAGGCAAGTGCTCTACTACTTGGGCCAGAGCACCACTTCCGGTTTCCTGGTGATTTATTGGAGGTAAAAGTCTCATGGACATTCCTGCCCAAGCTGGCTTTGAACCGTGATCCTCAGATCTCAGCCTCCTGAGTAGCTTGGATTACAGGCGTGAGCCACTGGCACCTGGCTTGGGGAGACTTTTACACATTCTTCAAGGCAATTTGAGAACCCCAAGGCCTTTATAAAACAATGATTCAATTGCTGTGATAAACTCTTACAAGCTTTGGAAACAGGCCATTCACAGGGGTGATGGGAGGAACACAGGCCTACTCTCACTGACTCTGCTGCTTCCAAGCAGAAATCATAACATATCTACTGGTGATCTCTTTTCAGAACTGGTGGAGTCTCTTTCATTGCAGGGATCTTATGCTGGAAAAATCCATTCTATTGGTGATGCCTTCAGAAACTTTAAAAATCTCCGATCCTTAGATTTATCAAGAAATTTGATCACCAGCCTAAAGGTACATTCTATATTCTATGACCAGCCCCATTAGTCTAATTTAGGTTGTGTGTGTGTGTGTGTGTGTGTGTGTGTGTGTGCGCCCATGTGAATGTGTGTGTATGTTGATTCTGGGGCTTGAACTCAGGACCTGGGTGCTGTCCTTGAGCTTTTTGTTCAAGCTAATAATCTAACACTTAAACCAGAAGCTCTACTTCTGGCTTTCTGGTGATTAATTGGAGCTAAGAGTCACATGGACTTTTCCTGCCCAGGCTGGCTTCAAACTATGATCCTCAGATCTCATTCTCCTGAATAGATGTGATTGGAGGCATTAGCCACTGGTGCCCACCCTGTAATACGTTTTTATACCTTTTTTCTTTCCACTTCTATAAATTGGATTAAAAAAACTGTGAAGATTAATCAAATTAGCATGTGTAATTAAATAAACAGATATAACACTCCTGGTACAGTGTTTGGCTTGTAAGTAGGATTTGATAAATGTTAGCTTTCTATGTTTTGTTTTATTTTATTTTGTTTTGTTTTGTTTGTCATTTGTGGGGTTTGAACTCTGGGCCTGGGTGCTGTTTCTCAGCTCTTCAGCTCAAGGGGAGCATTCTACCATTTGAGCCACAGCACCACTCCAGTTCTCTGGTGGTTGACTGGAGATAAGGGTCTCACGGCTTTTCCTGCCCAGTCTGGCTTTGAATCATGATCCTCAGATCTCAGCCTGCTGAGTAGCTAGGATTACAGGCGTGAGCCACCAACACCCAGTTTTGTTTTTAATCAGTAACTTATCTGCATTCATCTGAATCAGTTTGCTCAGTTTTCTTAAGGAGAAAATGTTTTGTGATTATTCCTAGCATAATGTTGGAAAACACATGAATTCATGATAGATATTTAACAATTACTTGTTGGTTATAGGCATATAATCCTAGTTTATAATCCTATAATTTTAGCTAATCAGTAGGCTGAGATCTGCAGAGCAAGGTTCAAAGCCAGTCCAAGCAGACAGCCCCCCCCAGACTATTATCTCCAATTAATAAGAAGCTAAAAAAGGAAGTGTGGCTCAAATGGCAAAGTACCACCAGCTATGAGTGAAAAATGTCCCAGTACTGGAACACACACACACACACACACACACACTTCATCTTTTACTATTTTCTTCTCCTTCAGAAGAAGCTCTTTCTCCTGTAAACTGAGGTTTTTATGAAGTTAGGAGAGTAGGCAGGGGCAAAGATGAAAGTCAAAATGGTTCAGCCTGGCTACTACTGGGAAAGCTGGGGAACCACAGATGGAGAAAATTGATTCCAGGTATTTATTTGTCAGATTATTTATTTATGTACTTATTGTTTTGTCAGTCATGGAGGCTGGACTCTGGGCCTGGGTGCTGTCCCTCAGTTCTTCAGTTCAAGGCTAGCGCCCTACCACTTGAGCCACAGCACCACTTCCTGCTTTTTTCTGTTTATGTGGTACTGAGGAATGGAACCCAGGGCTTTATGCAAGCAAGGCAAGCACTCTACCACTTCCCAGCCCCTTGTCAGATTTTTCAAAGGGGACATATTTACACCTGTAAATTCAGGTTTTTTTTCCTTTTGTTTTGGTTTTGTGCCAGTCCTGGGGCTTGAATTCAGGTTCTAGTGCTGTCCCTGAGCTTTTTTCTTTTTTTCTTCTTTTTTTTTGCTCAAGGCTAGCACTCTGCCACTTGAGCCGTAGCTCCACTTGTGGCTTGGTTAATTGGAGATAAGAGTCTCACAGACTTTCCTGCCCTGGCTGGCTTTGTACTGGGATCCTCAAACCTCGGTAGCTAGGATTATAGGTGTGAGCCACCAGTGCCCAGCACCTGTAAATTCTTTAATGTTTAGAAGGCTGAGTACTCCGGCTGGGAAGATGGCTCAGTGGTAGAGCGCATGCCTTGCATGCCTGAGGCCCTGGGTTCGATTCCTCAGCACCACATAAGCAAAAAGAAAAAAGCCGGAAGTGGTGCTGTGGCTCAAGTGGTAGAGCGCTAGCCTTGAGCTGAAGAGCTGAGGGACAGCGCCCAGGCCCAGAGTTCAGGCCCCACAACTGGACCAAAAAAAAAGAAGGCTGAGTACTCATGGGCAGCAATGTTCTTCTCCTTCTCAGGCAACTGAATGGAAGGTGCACGAAGACTTTTTTTGGCCTGTCTTGGGGCCTAAACTCGGGCCTGGGCGCTGTCCCTGAGCTCCTCAGCTCAAGGCTAGTGCTCTACCACGTGAACCACAGTGCCACTTCCAGCTTTTTCTGCTTATGTGGTGCTGAGGAATTGAACCCAGGACCTCATGCATGCAAGGCAAGCGCTCTACCACTGAGCCACCTTCCCAGCCCAGCACCCAGACTTTCTCATAGATGACTGACAGGTCTACAGCTATAAAGTAACAGATACATTCCCATCTTTATCTTGAGATCCTTAACAGTGTGCAGTTTCCTAATGTGGTCTTTTCCTTGCAGGGCATCCAGTATTTATGTTCACTCCAAGACCTGAATTTATATTATAACAACATCCCTTCATTAGTGGAGGTGTCCCGCCTGCAGCCTTTACCCTTCCTCAAAGAACTAGATCTGAGACTCAATCCTGTTGTCAGGAAAGATACAGATTACAGGCTCTTTGCTGTGTACACACTGCAAACTCTGGAGAAACTGGGTGAGATCCTCTTCCTCCATTCCTTCCCCAGCATCTCACTTCAAATCAGCTGACCCTGAACCTTCTGGATGTGAGCCCAGACTGTGCACTGGCAGGAGACATTTGTTTATCAGTCAATATTTATGTCACTTTGTGCAGGCAGGATGTATGACGGGTACTTTTATTGTTTATTGAATGGCCATCTATGATTTTTATCAGTTATTTCCAGCTTTAGTTTTCTTCAGCTGATGGTTTCACCACCACTTCCTAACACAAAATTTCCAGGCTGAGACTCATTTTTCCAGGTGCCTTGACTTTGCAGCTGTAATTAGCAAGAGAAAACTCATGCAACTGTTCCTTGGGGCTGAGTTGACATGGAACAAGAAATATCCCTTTAAATGAGCTAGCCCTGTACTTCCTTCCAATGTAATTATTGAGTATACATTTCTTATTGATATAAAATTTGATTTCACGTGGCTCAGTGAAAGTCATTGCAGGAAACTAAGTGAATTCCCTTTGGAAAAAAAAAAGAAATCATATAACTTTCAGCATTAACAAGAGCAGGGTCTGCTATCCACGCTCCACCTCTACCTTCCTGAAAGGGTTGTTACCCTGTGTGGAGCTGTTGCTATGGCACCCTGAGTTACTGCTTGCTCCAGTGACAACATAATAGCATTATGTTGTGACCTGTTTCCAACACACAAAGATGAATCTGGTCTTTAGTTTTCCCTCTGTAAATATGGCTCTCTGACCTACTACCGTTTGCTCCCCAAAAGAAACATGCTTAAACCAAGGTTTGTGCCTTCAGATGATCGAACTGTACGTGACAGTGAGAGGAAAGCCGCCAAGCTACATTTTAGTCAATTGGGCAACAGTGAAAATTTTCTTTTAGAGGTGGAAAAAAGGTAAGACAATTATCTACAATTGTTTTTAGTCTGGCTCTAGACATAGGTCATAAGTGAATTTTTGCTTGAAGTCGATTTCTGACAGAAAGCTCCCAGGAGTTGTATGACTAGTTAGCTCTAGAGTAAAGTATTCAGCAAACTGAGATTTATTAGGACCTCACTGGGTTCATTCCTATGTTGGGTTTGCATTGGATAAATTATTATAACTCCAAAGGTGGTGTCCACAGCTTATAGATAGGGACAGTATAAATGCCCACCAACTCTCCCTTGGTAGAAATACCAAACAGTGAATGGTCTTTTTCTATTGAATAAGGAGGTTACATTATAATATATAAGACTGTTGGAGATAGAATGAAAGTACTTCTCTACAAACTTCTCGAGACTCTCACGAATCTGGATTCTCTCCCTTCCCCCCCTTTCTCTCTGTCTCTGTCTCTGTCTCTCTGTCTCGTTGATCCTGGGGCTTGAACTCAGGGCCTGAGTGCTGTCCCTGAGCAATTTTCGCTCAAAGCTACCACTCTACTGCTTTGAGCCACAGCTCCACTTCTGGTTTTTTAGTAACGAGTGAGTCTCACAGACTTCATTTTCCTGCCTAGTTTGGCTTCAAACCATGATCCACAGATCTTAGTCTCCTGTGTAGCTAGGATTACAGCCATGAACTACCAGCGCCTGATGATTTTCCATTTCTTTACAAAAATCATATCCAGTAAAAGTGTTTATCTTCTACCCTAAACCTATGCTTTCAAAAGTTAGCATTGGCCATGCGCCGGTGGCTCATGCCTGTAATCCTAGCTACTCAGGAGGCTAAGATCTGAGGATCATGGTTCAAAGCCAGCCTAGGCTGGAAAGTCCATGATGCTCTTTTGGGGGGTGGGGGTGGAGGGTCGGTTGTAGGGCTTGAACTCTGGATCTGGGCACTGTCCCTGTGCTCTTCAGCTCAAGGCGAGTGTTCTACCACTTGAGCTACACACAGCACCATTTGCAGTTTTCTGGTGGTTAATTGGAGGAGTCTCACAGACAAAGCAGTTCTTGCCCTGGCTGGCTTTGAACCACCATCCTCAGATCTCAGCCTTCTGCTTAGTATTACAGGTGTGAGCCACTCACGCCCACCCGTGAGACTCTTATCTCCAATAAACCATTAGAAAACTAGAAGTGGTGCTGTGGCTCAAGGGGTAGAGCACTAGCCTTGAGCTGAAGAGCTGAGGGTCAGTGTCCAGGCCCAGAGTTCAAGCCCCACAAGTGACAAAAATAAAAAAGAGCTTTGTTATTTTTGAGGATTAGGTACAAATCCATCACAACTTAAATAATGCAGAAAAGAATATGCAAAAGTCAAAAATATTCTACTATTAATGTTTGGTATACATCTTTCCAGACAACTGTGTACTATAAATGTACTTATTAATCTGTCCTATCAGTCTAGTTTGTTAGTGTTTTTCTGATTATTATTATTGAGAATTTGAAAAGTTCAGAGGAAAACAAACTACAAGGCTTTTTCAAATAAGAGCAATCCCACCATCTAGAAATGAACATGAATTAAGGCAAACAATCTTCAGTCTTTTTTTTGCCAGTCATGGGGGCTGAACTCTAGGCCTGGATGCTGTTCCTCAGCTCTTCAGCTCAAGGCTAGAACTCTACCACTTGAGCCACAGCTCCACTTCCAGCTTTTTCTGCTTATGTGGTGCTAAGGAATCAAATCCAGGGCTTCATGCATGGAAGGCAAGCACTCTACCACTGAACCATCTTCCCAGCCCCAATCTTCAGTCTTAAAAATGATTATTTACGGGCTGGGAAGGTGGCTCAGTGGTAGAGTGCTTGCCTTGCATGCCTGAGGCCCTGGGTTCGATTCCTCAGCACCACATAAGCAAAAAAGAAAAAACCTGGAAGCGGTGCTGTGACTCAAGTGGTAGAGTGCTAGCCTTGAGCTAAAGAACTGAAGGACAGCGCCCAGACCCAGAGTTCAGGCCCCACGACCGGACCTCCCCAAAATGATTATTTACCTTAATTAGTGTTATGTGTGTATATTTATAACATAAATACATATATATGATCTATAGCTCTGTATCTATAGCTATCTATAGAGCTAGAGATACACACATATACACATATTTATCTATACCACATTATTTTACAGTAATTTCTTTTTACCATCTTTCCTCCACACTAGAACATAAGCTTATAAGAACAAAGACTTTTTGATCTTATATATTACAGAATCTGTAGTGCTATGTCAGGGATTGGCATGCAGAAGTGCTAAGAAATCATTTGTTGAATAATAAATAATGAATGCCAGCCATGTCTGTTGGCCTGGCATCTTTTCCAGTGACTTTGCTTAACTCTGCTCTGCTCTGTAGATTAGTAGTGTCAACTTACATAGCATAGGGGCTGGGAAGGTGGCTTGCTCAGTGGTAGAGTGCTTGCTTCGCATGCATGAGGCCCTGGGTTCAATTCCCCAGCACCACATAAGCAGAAAAAAATCCGGAAGTGGCACTGTGGCTCAAGTGTAGAGCACTAGACATGAGCTGAAGAGCTGAGGGACAGTGCCCAGGCCCAGAGTTCAAGCCCCATCACCAACAAAAAAACCAAACAAGCAAAATAAAAACTTTCATGGCATAAAATTTATCCTGCTATAGACAGAAATGAAATGTTCCTAAAAAGGATTTTTAGTAACACACACACACACACACACACACACACACCAAATTTCTATTTCAAATACATTGGTGTTTTCTGTGTACCATAACAAAATAGAAAGAATCAGTGTATAACTGAATAAAATGTATAGCAAGGTATATAATTAATTCCATCATTAATCTGTTTAGGCCCAGAAAATCATTTGGTATATGACAGGATAGACTCATATGCTGCTCTTTTTTTTTTTTTAATTGTCGGTCATGGGGCTTGAACTCTGAGCCTGGGCACTGTCCCTCAGCTCTTCAGCTGAAGGCTAGCATGCTACCACTTAAGCCACAGCGCCACTTCCAGCTTTTTCTGTTTATGTGGTGCTGAAGAATGGAACCAGGGCCTCATGCATGCAAGTTAGGCACTCTACCACTGAGCCACCTTCCCAGCCCACATATGCTGTTCTTCAGCTTCCCAGGGCCCTCTGCCTGTATTCCTAATTTTGTATGGCCTGCAAATGATATTATACCTATTCAAGTAGCCCTTGATAGAAAAAAATGTTCCCCAGCCCTGAGTGATGGCTAAACCAGAGGTTAAATTCTACTCTATGCTTAGTAATAACATTCATTTTTTTTTACAAGCCCTCCAATCTTGGGGGAAGTTTTTAAAGCCTCACTGGTTCCTATAAAATGGAGTTGATAGGTAGTAGGGAGGCTTTTATGATTAAATGAGAAAGTGAGTGTAAAGCATATGGTCTAGCTTTCCTGTACTTCCAAGGTACTTAACTCAATCAAGGACAAACACTTGCCCTTGTTAGCTGTTATTATAGCTAATGGCTATAATTGTCGCCACTATAACACTAGAATCTGCCCTATCTGTATCTTAACTATAAATATTTAAGTAAAAAAAAATTACCACCTCAATCTGTCAGACTTTTCAAATTTGAGTAAGTTCTGAATTTTCTCTTTAAGTTCTGAATATTCTTTCACATTTAAGATTCAACTATAATATCTTCTCATTATTATTCTTAGTCAAAACTGATTTAAAACATTTTTGGCTTTAACTGAGATACTATAAAAATGTAATTAACATGTCTTAGAGCATTTGGGAGGAAAAAAAAAAAGGTCTGACCACCATGAACCAATTTCTAAACATCATGGACTGGTGATCTCAAAAGCTTTCTTTCAAGCTGGGCACCAGTGGCTTATGCTTGTAATCCTAGCTGAGATCTGAGGATCATGGCTCAAAGCCAGCCCAGGCAGGAAAGCCTGTGAGACTTTTATTCAATTACTAAAACCAGACATAGAACTATGGATCAAGTGGTACAGTGCTAGCCTTGAGCACAAAAAGCCCAGTGACAGCACATAGGCCCTGAGTTCAAGACCCAGGACTGGTGCACACGTAAACATATTCACACACTCACACACACACACACACATGAAAATAAAGGCTTTCTTTCAACTTTTAATTAAATCCTTCTGTTCGACAGCTCTAGGGAGAAGACGATGAAAAACTGTGTGACAGATGAGGGCTCTGCATTAAAAGTCAGTGTGGAGGTTGACACCAGGATTGAAACAGGTCAGCATTTTCTCTGTGATCACAAAATGATCAAGACATCAGTGGTCTCAGCTGTCATAGCCAATATTGGGTAGAATAACGACAAAGTAGTTGAGAAAGCACAGACTGGAAGCAAGCCCAAGATTGATTGGCTATGTTTTTCCTCCTTCCTCCTGCTGCCAGAAGAACCCTGGGTTGAGTCTTTCAAAGCACAAGCTGTACTCAGAGAATTCAATTTCATTTACATAATTTTACGTCATTCATATACCCATCCCTAAAATAAACTTTAATATTACTTTGCTCATCTCTGTCAGCCCCTGGGCACTGATCAGGTAATTGAATTCCTTAGCCAGAATCTTTTGACTCATCTGCGTCCATACAGCTTATACCCTGGGCCTCCTGAGTTCCCCAGCCAAGCACTTTTCCTGCTATAGGATCTCTTGAGCTTGATTGAACTCTATTTCCATAAGCACTATTGGTTCTTCAAAATAGTTACAGTGATGCCACTTTGATGATCCTGCCATATGCTAAGCAAGCTTTCCACCAGAAAGGTGGGGGGGGGGAGTGTGCTGGTCCTGGGGCTTGAACTCAGGGTTTGGGTACTGTCCCTGAGCTTTTGTGCTTAAAGCTAGAATTCTATCACTTGAGTCATAGATCCACCTTTATCTTTTTGGTTGTTAATTGTAGGTAAGTCTCACAGACTTTTTTGCCCTACTGGCCTAGAACTACAATCCTCAGATCTCAGCCTCCTGGGTAGCTAGAATTACAAACATAAGACACCAGAGCCTGGCCAGATTACCTTTTTCACTGGAGAAAACTTTCTTCTGTCCTAGAGTCTCTGCCCTTCTGCAAGATTGATTCAATTACACACAAACGCTTTTTTAAAAATCCAGTAGCCAGGCACCAGTGGCTCATGCCTATAATCCTAACTATTCAGGAGGCTGATCTGAGGATCACAGTTTAAAGCCAGCCCAGGCAGAAAGTCTGTGAGACTCTTATCTCCAATTAACCACCAGTAAACTGGAAGTGGTGCTGTGGCTCAAGTGGTAGAGCACTAGCCTTGAGCTGAAGAGCTGAGGGACAATACCCAAGCCCAGAGTTTAAGCCCCACAACTAACAACAACAACAACAAATCCAGTAGACTGAATAGATGAGCTTTGTAGTTTAGATATCAAGGGTTTAGCATATATTTTATTTTCATGATTTCTTATCTGCCCATATGAACATAAATTCTAAGTCATTTCTACATTATATTGTGGCAAAATAAACTTTTGCTTCCTTTGATGTCTCAGTGAACATAAGTGATGAATGGTAATATAGTTTGTTTTATTTCATTTTTAAAGGTATTTCTTACATTTCAAAAATCATGTGACTTCAGATAATAATTTGGAAAATTCAAAATGCATGAAAAACATTTTAACCATCAATAGAGATAATCCAAATTCACATTTTTCTATACAGACTTCTCTGGTATACAATCGTTGTTATTCAGCCTAGCATTTCTTCTAGGTCAAAGCATTTCTATAGCCATTCCTGGACAGAAGAAAATGCTTTGAAGCATAATTTGACAGCCTCTTTTCCTATGAGCTAATTTAGACTTCATTTATGTCATGTCATTAGCACACATATTCCCTCCAAGAGTTAAAAATGTTTCTCCAAGTGTACAATCTCTACTGAGCACCAACTGCTTTACTAGACAGATGGCCCATTTCTGAAAGTTCTTGGAAGCCCCAGCTGTTGTCTGGAATTTTATAAATATATATAAAACTAATTTCTTGCCACTTTGAGCCATTAGAGCTGAATTTTCCACTGGAAATTGTGTTTGCATTGAATCCCTGGAGAGGATAGCCAATAAGTGCTGTTGGTAATCCAATATGATTAAAGTAGTTATGTTGTATTAATGGTCATGCCACAGGCTAAGAGAAAACCTTCCTGAAGGACAGAACCCACTACTCCATGGTTCAGACAGGGCTTTCCCACCAATCATTTCAAATAGACACGGAGCAGTTACTGTCTTGGATCTTCATCCTGTTCTCTTAACCACATAGTCTTTAGCTCTCTCTCTTCTTTCTCTCAGCCTCCCCGGCCCCCAAATAAACACACCTAGGCTATATTTTCAGAGTCTCCTGTCCTCTCTCTATTCTTTGTCCTTATTGGTCTAATATATTTCAATAGTTTTCTTTATAAGTAAATAGATTTATTATTTAGATTTTTCTCATATGTAAAGAATTTTTCTCACTGGGCCAGTCTCTGCATCAATGCTGTATCTCTGTTGATCAGCTATTAACATACACTTAGAGTCACCACTTAGAAAACATGCCCACCCCAACCCAAAAAGCCCTAAGCATAATCCTCCATGCTTGCCCCATCTGAAAATAATTGGAGTTTGATGCTGTGTCTTCTCTAAGGTGCATCTGAACATTCATACCCTTCCTGTTAGTGTGTGTGTGTGTGTGTGTGTGTGTGCCAGTACTGGGGCTTGAACTCAAGACCTAGGTACTGTCTGTCCCTTTGTTATTTCTGCTCAAAGTGAGCACTCTACCACGTGAGCCGTAACTCTCCTTTTAGCTTTTATGGTGAATAATTGGAGGTAAGAGTCTCATAGACCTTTTCTCCGGGCTGGCTTTGAACATCATCTCAGATCTCAGCCTCCTGAGTAGCAAGGATTACAGGTGTGAATCACTGAGCCTGCTCTGTATTTGCTGAGTGTAAACTCTGGCCCTGGTACTTCCCATGATCTCATTTAATCCTCACAACCTTGAAGTTGTTTGACAGGTGAAGCTGAGACCCAAAGAAGTGAAATAACTTGCCCTACTTACATAGTAAGTGGAGGAGGCAGGATGCTGACTCTGGTCCATATATTATTAAAGTCTTCCTCCAACTCTCTTCTTCCTTCCATTTATTCTGTACTTCACAGCCAGATTAATTCTCTTAAAACAGCATGATCACTAATTATATTTGCCTGCTCAGAAACTTCCATGGTTCCCATTGAACTCTATATTAATTCTAAGCTTTTTGACCTGGCATGCAAGGCTCCTCTAAGCTCTGGTTGCAACTTTATTTCTTCAGCCTTGCTTGAAACCTATTTCATTTCTCCACTACAATGTACAATGGTCCAATCAAATCAGACCACTCTTTTCTCCCCACAGAGTCCTTCCTTTTGTCCTCCTTTGACTGTAAACTAATACACTACTCTGAAATACACTCATAAAAGCCTACTTTTTCTTTATGGCCTACCTCAAAGTTCTTTCATTTTAATGAAATTTTTTAAAAATTCCTCAACCAAAAAGATACTTTCTATTTTTGTAAATTCATATAACTTGCCTTCTGGAACATATACTCTGGACATAGAAAAAGCAAACATTCCCTGAAGCACTTTCAGCATCATTCTTATTTTATTTTTTTGTCGTGGAGCTTGAACTCTGAGTCTGGGTGCTGTCCCTGAGCACTTCAGCTACCACTTGAGCCACAGTGCCCACTTTCGGCTTTTTCTGTGTATGTGGTCCTGAGGAATCAAACCCAGGACCTCATGCATGCAAGGCAAGCGCTCTACCACTGAGCCACCTTCCCAGCCCTCAGCATAATTTTTAAAAACTGAGGCCAGACATTGGTGGCTCATGCTTATAATCCTAGCTACTGAGGTTTGAAGCTAGCTCTAGCAGGAAAGTCTGTGAGACCCTTATCTCCAATTAACTAGCAAAAAAACAGGAAAGGAGAGGTGGTTTAAGTTGTAGAGCATTAGCTAGCCTTGAACAAAAAACACTGAGAGACAGCAACCAGGCCCTGAGTTCCAGTCATCTTACCAGCACAAAAAGAAAAAAGAAAAAGATCGCGGTGTGGGTATTGCTGGTTTGTGTTTGCGTGTTTGTTTTGAAATGAAGTCTCATGAACCTTTCTGCCTGTTCTGGCTTTGAACTTTGATCTTCAGAATCTTAGCTTCCTGAACAGCCAGGATTTATAGGCTAGGCTTACCAACAGCACCCAGCAACTGTTCTCATTTTACAAGTGAGGAAGTCAAAGCAGAAAGAGGCTGGTCTAAATAGTGAATCATGCAGACTGCTGAGTAGAGCCTGGAGATATATAATGCTGGGAGTGGTCCCAGCTCCTT
>NW_012267234.1:7312984-7314987 GCF_000151885.1 Dipodomys ordii
AACCCTACATTAATTATATAGCAGGACAGATGACAATGGGAAAGTAGAGATCCTACAAGTTATGGCAAGATTTAAAAGTAACTAGTTTTCAGTAAAACAAAAAGAAGAACACTTTTCATTGGTTTGTGTTTAAAGCTCTTACTTGGGTGACTTAGAAATGACTTCTACACTTCCCCCCCTTTTTTTTCTTTTTTGGTGTTAGTCCTGGGGCTTGAACCCAGAGACTGGGTGCTGTTCTTGAGCTAGTGCTAGTGCTTGAGCCACAGCTTGACTTCCAGCTTTTTGGTGGTTAATTGGAGATAAGAGTCTCACAGACTTTCCTGCTCAGTTTGACTGGAACCCACAATCCTCAGTCCTCAGCCTCCTGAGTAGCTAGGATTACAAGTGTGAGCTACCAGTACCCAGCCTCTATTGCCACTTTTTAAAAATCTTAGAATTAAGGAAAAGGAGATATAGATATAGGCTATTTCAATCTAGAGATTAGGCAATTCTTAGACTTAAAAATTGTGGGTTTTTGTTTGTTTTTGCCAGTCCTGGGGCTTGAACTCAGGCCCTGAGCACTGTCCCTTGAGCCTCTTTGTGCTCAAGGCTAGCGCTCTACCACCTGAACCACAGCCCCACTTCCAGCTTTTTTTCTGTGTATGTGGTACTGAGGAATCGAATCTGGGCCTTCAGGCATGCTAGGCAAGCACTCTATTGCTAAGCCACATTCCCAGCCCCAAAAAATGTTTTAAAACCTAAAAAAAGGAAATAGAAGTGTGGCTCAGGTGGTAGAGGAGCCAGCCTTGCCTGAAAAAGAAAAAAAGCAAAATGACAGCATGAGGTCTATGTTCAAGCCCTACTATTGGCAAATAAACAGACAAAAGAAAGGGAAAAAGAAAACTACTCAGAAATTATATTTTGAAGTGAGAGAAAAAGGAAATTGAATCGCTTGCTGTAAGTCTTTTAGCTTAACAAGTAAAGAAGTAGGACTTCTTATTTGGTATGACTACTATGAAGTCACCAAATACTTCAAGCTTCTAATCAAACCTTAGATTGCTTTCTGTTTTGCTTCAGTTCTTGCCTAGTTATGCCTCTGATTGATTCCTAACATATTAAAACTTCTATTAATTCCTGGGGTTGATACTGAGATTTATCAGAACATAAAATAAACATAAAAATCACTTGAACAGAAAAGAGAAAGTTCAAGAAAGTGACCTATCATTTGTATGCTGAGGTATTTGAAGCAGAGAAAATACAGTATTTCAAAGTTCAATATGTCCTTTACTTTCTAAGGATGTTTGGTATTTTCAAAGAGCCTCCTTACCAGCTCTAAAGCAACTCTAGAACCTTGTATTGTGACAGCTTTAAAACAAGCTCCACCCTGGGCCTTTGCTTGAATATCTATTTCCTTTGCTTGCAAGGATGGCCATCTTTACTAACAGGAAAGGACTCTGAACGTGATCCAGTGAACTCTTGTCTAAATGTCCACAGATGCCCTTCTAAAATTTTTGAACTTTTTTTAGCTACAGGAAGTGACAAGAAGAGAGATACCAAGTGACAACCACCAGGAAGATGGTAAATATTTTGCTCACTGAATAAATATTTTTCTTCATGCTATCAAAGAAATCTGGATGTGATGAGATTAAAAGATGGTGGTGATATAACTGCGGGACCCTGTTTGGCCCATTTTCTGTTTTCCTGGGAGGGAGAGGAAAGGCGGGAGGGAGAGAGGCAGGGGCGCCTTGGATGCTAGTAGCTGGGAGGCTTTTCTGCTCAAAGGGTTGATGTTCTGTCTCCTTTGTTCTTGTCATATTGGTTATGCTGTTTCTTTTTCTTGCTTCTCTTGCCTTCTGAACTTTTTGTGTTATTTTCAAAATGACAATTAGTGTCTTTAACTTTATTTATTTATGAATCTAGGGCTTTTACTTATTAGCTGGCACTCTACCACCTGAGCCACCACCACTAACATAATTTAAAAATTAATCAACATCTTAAGTCTTCCCTTGGATAATTTTTTTTTT
>NW_012267234.1:7315767-7408275 GCF_000151885.1 Dipodomys ordii
CAAGAATATTGCAGTTATTCCACTATATTCTATCTTTTGTGCTTACATTTGAGAAATCAGTTAGCAGTCTATAACTACTGCAAGGATCATCCATTGCTGCTTTTAAGATTTTCCAGTTTTATTTGGAGTTGAGGTGTGGCTCAACTGGTAGAGCACCTAACAAATGCAAAGTCCTGAGTTTGAACCCCAGTATAAGAAAGAAAGAAAAAGGGGCTGGGAAGTTGGCTCAGTGGTAGAGCCCTTGCCTTGCATGCATGAGGCCCTAGGTTCTATTCCTCAGCACCACATAAGCAAAATGAAAAAAAGCCAGAAGTGGTGCTGTGACTCAAGTGGTAGAGTGCTAGCCTTGAGCTGAAGAGCTGAGGGACAGTGCCCAGGCCCAGAGTTCAGGCCCCACGACCAGACCCAAAAATAAAAAAGAAAGAAAGAAAAGGCCGGGTGCTGGTGGCTCACGCCTGTAATCCTAGCTACTCAGGAGGCTAAAATGAGCATCATGGTTCAAAGCCATCCCAGGCAGGAAACTCCATGAGACTCTTATCGCCAATAAATCACTAGAAAACCGCAAGTAGCGCTATTGTTCAAGTGGTAGATTGCTCACCTTGAGCTGAAGAACGCAGGGACAGCACCCAAGCCCAGAGTTCAAGCCCCATGACTGAAAGAGAGAAAGAAAGAAAGAAAGAAAGAAAGAAAGAAAGAAAGAAAGAAAGAAAGAAAGAAAGAGAAAGAAAGAAAGAAAGAAAGAAAGAAGAAAGGAAAGAAAGAAAGGAAGGAAGGAAGGAAGGAAGAAAGAAAGAAAAAAGGAAGGAGGAAGGAAAGAAAAGAGGAGCTGGGAATGTAGCTTAATGGTAGTGTTTGCCTAGCATACATGAAGCCCTGGGTTTGATTCCTCAGTACCACATAAACAGAAAATGTTGGAGTGGTGCTGTGGCTCAAGTGGTAGAGTGCTAGCTTTGAGAAAAAACAGCTCAGGCACAGCACTGAGGCCCTGAGTTCAAGCCCCAGGACTGGCAAAAAGAAAGAAAGAATAGAAAAGAAAATGAAAAGGAAAGGGAAAAAAGAAAAAGGGGGAGGGAGGGAGGAAGGAAGGAAGAAAGGAAGGAGGAAAGAAAGAAGAAAGAAAAGAGAAAATATCTTCAACAGGAGAAGTCTAAATTATCTGTTGTTCTTGAAATAGAAATCCCTTGTCATCAAGAGTAAAGCAGACTTAATGTTATTGCAAGTAGTCTAAAAAGAAATCAGAGACCAACTATTCTCTATAGACTCCATGCATAAAATCACAACTACCATCATATGAAGGTATACTAAATATCTGGAAACTACCATTTGAGGAGGAAATTCCTAGGGAATTTGTCTGAAAAGAAATTTATCTTCAGAGTGTTACAGGCTCTTTCTTGTTTACCCAAACATCTCATACGTTTTGGTATCTGTGAAAGACCCTTCATCACTTTATGATACCATTTGTCAAATTAGTAATTGCCTTTCTCAGAGGTACCCCAGCTGAACCAAGAGGAATCCTCATGATGTTTTGTTTTGTTTTCCTTTGGTGGAGACAGAATTCAAACGCTACTCACCTTGTCAGTGCACAGTCCGATCCCCAGAGAAGATGAGCAGGGATGGGTACCGGGTATCCTTTTTGGACAGCAAGAGTTCAGTTTCTTCTCCAGAAAAGGACTTGTTAGGAACACCTGATACCTACCAACTTCCCCATGATGACTCACTGAGTAAACGTCTAGATGTGGGTGACTCCAGCCAGATCCATCCTTATCAGATACCTTCCAATGTCGGTCTGGAAAATTATGATGGTCATTATTCTCAAACTCTACCCCTGCACGGAAGTCATGGTAAAAGGCCCCAGAGAAGCAAGAACTTCCGAGAGTATAACATAAAGCCTTCAAATGACATAAAAGCTGCCACATCCCATCCCTGTGGAGATTTACTGATGTCTTTGTCAAACCCAGACTCCAGCACCGGAAGGCTTTTGAAGCTTAGTTCAGGTAATAGCTTCTTTTTAGTTCATATGGCTTTGTTATAGGCATGAAGATAGAAGGTATAACTGGAAATTTTGATATTGGCATTTCTTAAATTTTACGAGCAATTGGGATGGGAAGGGGAAACAAAGGAGGAGGCTACAATGCTTGATAAGAAATGTACTCATTATCTTGCCCATGTAATTGTAACCCCTCTGTTCAGTATTTTCACAATAAAAAAAAATTACGAGCATTTAAAAAATTGTATTTCAGGGTCACCAGAGGTCCATGGAACTTCTAAACCTCTTCAGGGTATGAGTTTAGCATGACAAATATGTGAGAGAAAATGCGTAGGATGGTGAGCTTCATCACTCTGTCATTTTAGTTGAGTAGCCTTCCGAAGACCTATGTGTAGCAGCATCTAGTCTTCTCTCTGGCCATAGTCACTGCTATTCTGAGTTATTTAAAAAAAAATGCTTATTTCAGGATAAGGATGAAGATTATTCTTCAACTACTTATTAATTTAGCCAGTAAAATTCACTAAACATCTGTTATGTGCAGAGATTTTTTTTAGCTCTAGATAATGTAGCAAAATAAAAAAGCCCCATGTATATGTTAACATAAATGTTTCAAACGTCTCTACGTTCGTGGAACTTACATGTTAATAAAGTAAGACAGATGATAAGCAAGTTAACATATGAACATGTCAGGTGATGTTAAGGTCTGGGATGAAAAATAAGTGTATAGAAAATAATAAGAACAAAGTGGTATTTAAATTAAATGATCCAGGGCATCATAAAAGTAAAGATTTGAGGGACAAGTCTGGTGGGTGGCAAATGTCACCTGGTACTAAAGAAAAATGTAGACTTGAATGAAGTTGAAAGTATTGTTATGTGGATACGTAGGGTTTGAACTTTCTAAATCGCATACAAGTGCAGTTTTTGAGGCTGGAACATGCTTAGTATGTTCAGGGGGCGTCAAGGAACCCCACCTGAGTACAGTGAATATACTGAAGGGTATAGAGGAAGTTAGAGAAGATGACTAGCCTTTTTTTCTGGATTAGGCTATAAGTTGTAGAAGCAGAAGAGTAATCTTCCTTAAGAATCACTGGAAAAATTAAATTAAATTAAATTTAAAAAAAAAAAGAATCACTGGATTAGCCAGGCACCAGTGGCTCACGCCTATAATTCTAGCTACTCAGTAAGCTGAAATCTGAGGATCATGGTTCAAAGCCAACCCCCAGCAGGAAAGTCTGTGAGACTCTTATCTCCAATTAACCACAAGAAACCGGAAGTGGCACTGCGGCTCAAGTGGTAGAGTGCTAGCTTGAGCTGAGGAGCTTGGGGATAGGGCCCAAACCCAGAGTTCAAGCTTCACCACCAAAGAAGAAGTTGGCTGTGAGCAAGCACTGGTAATCCTAGTTACTCAGGAGACTGAGGATTGGGGTTTGAAGCCAAGGCAGGAAAGTCTCCAATTAACCACAAAAAAAGCCACAAGGGGAGCCAGAGTTGTGGCTCAAGTGGTAGAATACTAGACTTTAACAAAAAACAAACAAACAAAAAGCTCAGGAATAGAGGCCAAGCCCTGAATTCAGCTCTAGGACCAGCACACACAGACACAGACACAGACAGACACACACAGACACAGACACACACACACACACACACACACACACACAGAGTATAGATTACATTAAAACTGAGACTGGATTAAAATCTCACCTAGAGAGTGAATATAGATAAGAAAGAGACCTGAGGACTGGACCTGAGCCATCCAAGAATTTGAAAGGTGATACAGCACACAGAGTGCAAAAGAAGCAACCTGTAAAAGGGTGCTGCCTCAAAGCCAAGTGTGAAGTGTTTCAGGAGGAGACAGCGTTAGTGCTGTGTCAGATCTCTGGGAGGAGTCAGGACTGGGGAGTGGCCGTGCTGGTTGGCAATACCAACGATATTAGCAAACAGCCTCGGGAGATATGTGGAAATAAAAGCTTCATTGAGATGAGTTCAAGAAAAACTTGTAAGTATAGCAATAGAGTTACTGAACATACACAAACCCTTCAAGGAGTTTCAGCAGGAGCAGAGAAATGGAGCTGGAAGGAGGGCTGAGGGCCTGAGAGGCTGATAGAAATGCTCTATGAGAGAATATTGAAAATGGATGCAGCAGAGAATGCAGACAATTATGAGGAAAAATAACAATATCCTTGAGTAGAGAAGAAGAGATGGAATGTATCCCATCAATGGAGAATAGCCGTAGATGAAGCACTGACAGTTCATCTGTTCAATTGAGGAGGCAGAGAAGTTATGGTTACAAATTTACAATTGAGTTGATAGCTTCAGTAGTGGGATCCAGTAAGCTCTGTGTGTGTGTGTGTGTGTGTGTGTGTGTGTGTGTGTGCGCGCACGCGCGCCAGTCAGCACTAGGGCTTGAATTCAAGGCCTTGAGATCTCACTTGGCTTCATCAGCCATAGCTGGTGTTCTACCACTTGAGCCATACCTCCCAATCAGTTGGAGATGTGTTTCTTGGCTTTATCTGCCTGCGTTGGTTTCATATTTTTTCACTCATCAGATCTCAGCCTGCTGAGTAGCTAGGATTATAGGCAGGAGCCACCAGCACCCAGCTTCCAGTGGATAATTTATTTGTTTATTTTCCTGGTACTGTGGTTTGAACTCAGTACCTCCTGCCAGAGCCAGCTTCAAACCACAATCCTCAGATATCAGCCTCCTGAGTGGGTAGGATTAATTACAGGTACCAGCACTTGGCTATTAGTAGTAGTAGTGGTAGTATTTTGATTGCCTATGTTTTCTCAGAGAAAATAAGGTCAGCATCCGAGAAGGAAGGAAGGAAGATTAGTGCTGGAACTTGAAGAAAAAAAGAGATGTAAAAGTATCTTCTCAAGATAGAGAAGAGTGACTCATATATTAAAAAAAAAAAAAAAAAAAGTGCAGTACTAAGGGTCCAGACAAGTTAGTGAAAAAGGTCAGGACAGAGGCCTATTGAATCCAGTGTAGTAGTACACATCTAGAATCCCGGCTTCACAGGATCCCAGTCTGAGATTCATCCTGGTTAAAAAGAGAATAAGATCTTATCGGAAAAACAACCAAGGCAAAACAAAAGAGCTAAGGGTATGACCTCAAGTAGTTGAGTACCTGCCTACTAAGGCCAGGATCTGAGTTCAAATTCTAACACTGCCAAAAACAAAAACAGTCTCATTCTGCTGCTGTGGGCTAGGCTTAGCGTATGTGGACATCTGGATGTAACCAGAGTTGAGTTTTTTCCAGGTAGAAGGAGAGCAAGTTTCCAAGAGTTGAGATATGCTGGGGAGTAGTTATTATTATTTGGACTCCACATTAAATACTGATGGGTGTGAGACAGGTACTGGGAAGCTGAAAGGCAAGTTCATTTCCTGATTTATTTTCCTCCCCAGATCTGTATGCCGCCACCCATTTCAACAGTGACCCTGCTCTGCTGGTCAGTGTTGAGCACCAATTATCCAGCAGCCTCAGTGATTTAACACCAGCACATGGTTCTTTCCCAAATAACCCTGTCCTGGGAAATGCTCCTAGAACACTGCTGTTGCCTCCTGGGACGTCAGAAGACAGAGATATTCTGGCCAGGAGGTCATTAAGCCCAACAAGGAGAGGATTCAAGCGGAAGGACAATATTTTTGCCAACCTGAATCCGAAGCATGGTTTCCAAGATGCTACAGGCATGGAGGCAAGTGTTGGCTTGTTTGGGAATGTACAAGAAACACATAGGCTCCACCACCAGCATGGGGTTCTGTTGGGAATCACGGTAATTCTGACCAAGAGGCTGAGAGATTTTTTAGAGGCTAAACTCCCAGGCTAAAATCTGTGATTCTTTCTACCCTTGGGAAAGTCACATGCCCACTTCATACCCACTGCCCTGCAAAGGATCTGTCCTGATCTACTTCCAGAGCTAAAGATGGTAGGGAAGCACTTTGGTATTAAGAGTTTTTCTCTTTTTAGTTTTGAAGTACTTTGGTAACAAAAGTTTTTAGCAAGGGAAAGAAATGAGGAAGTTGCTGGCTAGCTGAAGATCTCTGAAACATGGATGGCTTTAAATAATCTCATTGGATATATACTTTTTTTTTCCAGCCACAAGTGATTAACTTAAAATAGTTCCTATAAAAACATTTCTTTGTGCTAAGCACTGGTGACTCATTCCTAGCTACTCTGGAGGCTGAGATCTGAGGATCAAAGTTCAAAGCCAGCCTCAAGCAGGAAAGTCTATGAGACTCTAATTAACCACAAAAAGCCAGAAAAAGAGCAATAGTTTAAGTGGTACACTACAAGCCTTAACCAGAAAAAAAGCCAAGTGAGAACACAAGTCTCTGAGTTCAAGTCTCACTACTGGCATCAGAAAAGGATAAATTAACTTTCTTTAAAAAAAAAAAAAAAGGTGGGGGGCAGACACCAGTGGCTCACGCCTGTAATCCTAGCTACGCAGGAGGCTGAGATCTGAGGTTCATGGTTCAAAGCCAACCCAGGCAGCAAAGTCCTTGAGAGTCTTATCTCCAATTAACCACCAGAAAACCAGAAACGGTGCTGTGGCTCAAGTGGTAGAGTGCTCTCCTTGAGCTGAAGAGCTCAGGGATAGCGCCCAGGCCCAAAGGTCAAGCCCCATGACTGACAAAAAAATAAAAAAGCATTGCTTTACTTTGCTTTCTAGAAATTCAAACAATTCTCCCTCCCCCCCCAAAAAAAGTAAGTAGCAGCAAGGAGATAAATTAGTTAGATTATTCAGGGAACTTTTTAGCTAAAGGATGGTGCAGAGAATTAATGCAAAATTAAGAGTGAGGGGCTGGGAAGGTGGCTCAGTGGTAGAGCGCTTGCCTTGAATGCCTGAGGCCCTGGGTTCGATTCCTCAGCACCACATAAGCAAAAAGAAAAAAGCCGGAAGTGGCGCTGTGGCTCAAGTGGTAGAGCGCTAGCCTTGAGCTGAAGAGCTGAGGGACAGTGCCCAGGCCCAGAGTTCAGGCCCCACAACTGGACCCAAAAAAAAACAAACAAACAAAATTAAGAGTGAGTCCCACATATCTAATTCATTGTAAATAAAGTCTCTTGGGCTTTTCTGCCAGGCTGACTTTGAACCATGATCCTCAAATGTCAGCTTTCTGAGTAGTTAGGATTACAGGCATATGCTACCAGCACCCAGTTTATGTTGGGTATTTTCACGATAGGGACTTGCTTAATGCCTGATCTAGCCTGCACTGTGATCCTCCTATTTGTACTTTCTTTGTTGCTGGTATGATAGGCATGAACCACTGTTTTCAGCCTTGGTCTGGATGGAGTTTTAGAGACTTTTATGCCCAGGCTGACCTCAAACCTCAGTTCCCCAATTTCTACCTCTCAAAAAGGTAGGATTACAGGCTTGAGCCACCACACCAAGCTTTGTGTTTTTGTTTTTGATTCTTAATACTTCAGCTTCAGTTTTTATAACTTTGGAGATGGTTATAATTTCCATGCACCAAAGGGGGCGGTCTTGTAATACTTTCTATAACTTTTTATCTCTCTCTTCTCCCCCTCCCCCCTACCATTTCAGCCTATTTTATCAAACAAAATCACTGTGTGTGAGTGCATTTAGGGTAGAGACAGACCAATCAGGATATTTGGGATGCCATATTAGTAGGATTGTCTACAGACTTTTTTTCATATTTATTTCATTTTATATTGCTAAAATGTCAATGCATTTTCTGGACTACCTTTAAAACTCTCATCTCTTTATTATCAGATACTGGGTTTCTTTTACATGGAAAGCTTTCAAAGACCTATCTGAATATAAATATAAAAAGACAACCTTTTTTTGGTTGGGATTAGTTACCTGTAAGTAGAACCCAGGGACTTGTACATGCTAGGCAAGTCATCTACCACTATGCTGAATATATCTGGAGTCTCTGATTATAAATATAAAAGGGCATCGGTGGCTCATGCCTGTAATCCTAGCTACTCAGGAGGCTGAGATCTGAGGATCATGGTTCAAAGCCAGTCCGGGCAGGAAAGTCTGTGAGGCTCTTATCTCCAATAAACCACTCTGAAAACCTGAAGTGGTGCTGTGTCTCAAGTGGTAGAGCACTAGCCTTAAACTGAAGAGTTCAGGGACAGCACCCAGGCCCACAGTTCAAGCCCCATGACCGACAAAAAACAAAAAAAAGTAATATGCCACAAGCCAGAAAGCTTCTGAAAAGAAAATCTGTCATTCCAGCTCTGCATATTAGCACAAATAGGAGGATCAAAGTCCTGGACAAAAACCTTATCCAAAAGGGGGCGGGGGAGAGAACACTTAGTTTTATTTTTAACTCAAGAAAAAAGGGAAGCCAGGCACAGATGGCACACACCTGTAATCCTACCTACTCAGGAGGCTGAGATGTGAAGATCATGGTTCAAAGCCAGCTGGAGCAGGAAAGTCCATGAGACTCTTATCCTCCAATAAACCACCAGAAAACTGGAAGTGGCTGTGGCTCAAGTGGTAAAGCCTTGAGCTGAATTGCTGAGGGACAGTGCTCAGGCCCAAAGTTCAAGGCCCACAACGGACAAAAAAATAAGGGCTAGGGGTATGGTCATACCCCTACCTGCCTAGAGTGCCTGCCTAGTAAGTGAAAATCCATGAGTTTAAACTCCAGTCCCATGAAAAAAATTACAGGATATTTATGTTTATTATATAACATATTAAAAGATTATTGTGAATTAGAACATCTTATTACTCTCAATTTTCCTTATTTATTTATTTTTTTTTTGGTGTCAATGTTAGGGCTTGAACTCAGGGCCTGGGTGATATCCCTTAGTTTTTTTTGCAAAGGCTTTTACTCTCCATCTTGAGCCATAGTTTCAGGTCTGGCTTTTTAGTGGGTAATTGGAAATAAGAGTCTCTGAGATTTGTCTGCTGGGCAGGCTTTGAAACATGATTCTTAGATCTCAGCCTCCTGAGTCGCTAGGATTACAGGCATGAGACCCTGGCACCAGGACTTCAGTTTTACTTTATAATTTTTAAGTGTTCTCTAGTTTCATCTTTCTATATTACATAATATATTGAAAAATAATGTTAGTGTTGATGCATTCTTATTGTTATTATATTCTGAGAATCCCTATAGAAAATAATAATAGGAGATACTATTACCTTTGAACTTGTCCTTGAATATCTTAAATGTTTGCCTTGGACATAAATAGTGCATTATTCAAATTAAAACTGAAAGATGAAACCTTTCTTTTAAAAAAAATTAATGTTTTAAATGTCTGGAATCTTACTTCCCTTATTGTGTAAGAATGACAAATGGTTGGAGGGTTTTGCTTTTTTTTCTTGAGCCTCTCTCAAGTGACCTGGGCAGTTTGCATGGTTTGCCAGGAAACCACAGTCCCCCAATCTCTGCCAGAACCCCTCATGTGGCCACTGTCCTCAGACAGCTCCTGGAGCTTGTGGATAAGCACTGGAATGGCTCTGGTTCTCTCCTCCTCAACAAGAAATTTCTCGGTGAGTGTATGTCGTCTTGTGTCTGGGGAGGGTGGGACTTTGCTTCTGCTTAGTGCTCTGCTAAAAGCCACAGAGCTTCAACTTGCAAGGAAACTTTTTTTAAAGACACCATGGTTAAAAAGTTGGCATTTTTCTTACATTTATATTTTCTTTTTAAAATGAGCACTCTTTCTGCTTGTTATTGAGCAATTGTTTTGTTCCTCCTTTAAGAGTGTATGATATGTGTATGTACACATATGCATGTGTGTGGGTGTGGGTGTAGTCTTTGGTAACATATAGAATGGCCAGATATGTATAATAGTGATCATACTAATAATTACAAAAAGATTTTATGCCGGGCGCCGGTGGCTCACGCCTGTAATCCTAGCTACTCAGGAGGCTAAGCTCTGAGGATCAAGGTTCAAAGCCAGCCCAGGTGGGAAAGCTTGTGAGACTCTTATCTCCAGGAAACCACTAAGAAAACACTGTGGCTCAAGTGGTAGAGTGCTAGCCTTGAGCTGAAGAGCTGAGGGACAGCACCCAGGCCCAGAGTTCAAGCCCCATGACCGACCGAAAAAAAAAAAAAAGATTTAATCTCCTTGAGAGATACATTAGTCAGTAATGAAAACAACAGAAATTAGGTCTGATTATTCCAGTTCTGAGATAACTATTATAATGTTACGATCTAAATTACTCAAGTAAATAAATGGCCTAGACTCTTTTGAGGGATTGTTTTGGATACATGGAGAAAAGATAGTTTTGCAAATGTTGGCTCCACGTGTTTATTTGTTGTTTAATGGGAGAAGAATTCAAAGAACTTTCACTTGTTAGCAAAATAAAGTTTAAGTAACAACTAAAAACTTTCAAGTTGTTTGTGCTGGGAATTTTTTAGTATTATTATTATTTCTAAGGGCTGAAGGTTTAGTTTAGCATTTGCCTAGCTGATATGAAACTCTGGGTTTGATTTCCCCAACACTGAAAAACTAAAATAGAGAAGTCACAGTCAATGACTTCCGTGTTGACTTACTGCTCCCTTTTTATAGGAAAATAGTGCTCTGTGGCCATTGAGTGACTCGGGAAGGCTTGTGCTTTCCTCCTCAGAGCAAGTGGGGTATTGCTTCTTATTCACACTAAGTACCTCTTACCAGTCACTTGCTAAATTCTTGGGGAAAAGAGATCATTAGATGATAGAGCCGGTAATTGTTGCCTAGGAATCCTGTGCCTTAGTTTTCAAGTTTGGCTGCTGTGCCCAACCTGAATTTTTGGCAGGTCCTGCCCGAGATTTGCTTCTGTCTTTGGTTGTTCCTGGTCCTCCTCAGCAGTGGGGTCGCACCCATCCTGAAGATGCCGGGAAAGCCTTCCGCAGGCGGGACAGTGACTCAAAGGAGGCTGGACAGCTGGTCCCTAGCGATGTGGTATGGCTCACTCACCCTTGTCTCTCCACTTTACTAGAAAAGGACAGAGACAGGTAATCATTACCTATACCTAGGAGGCAAAATATGGGACAGTCAGGCTGGACAGCTCAGGAACACAAAACTTGGCAGGATAGAGACGACTTGGAGGTTCTATAGGGATGACTCCTTTATTCTAATCCAAACCCCCAAAAAGGGGCTGGGAAGGTGGCTCAGTGGTAGAGTGCTTGCCTTGCATGCATGAGGCCCTGGGTTCGATTCCTCAGCACCACATAAGAAAAAAGACGGAAGTGGTGCTGTGGCTCAAGTGCTAGAGCGCCAGCCTTGAGCTGAAGAACTGAGGGACAGCGCCTAGACCCAGAGTTCAGGCCCCGTGACGGGACCAAAAAAAAACAAAACAAAACAACCCCAAAAAAAATCACAAAGGAAAGGGAGGGGGAAGTAAATGGCTGGGTGCTGGTGGCTCACATCTGTAATTCTAGCTACTTAGGAAGCTGAAATCTGAGGGTTGAAGTTCAAAACCAGTCCAGCAGCTGGGCGCCGGTGGCTCACACCTGTAACCCTAGCTATAGCTACTCAGGAAGCTGAGATCTGAGGATCACAGTTCAAAGCCAGCCCGGGCAGGAAAGAGACTCTTATCTCCAACAAACCACTCAGAAAACTGGAAGTGGCTCTGTGGCTCAAGTGGTAGAGAGCTAGCCTTGAGCTGAAGAGCTGAGGGACAGCGCCCAGAGTTCAAGCCCCATGACTGACAAAAAAAAAAAAAAGCCAGTCCAGCAGAAAAGTCTATGAGATTCTTATCTCCAAAAAAGCCACTGTGGAGGGCTGGGAAGGTGGCTCAGTGGTAGAGTGCTTGCCTTGCATGCATGAGGCCCTGGGTTCAATTCCTCAGCAGCACATAAGCAAAAAGAAAAAAGCCAGAAGTGGTGCTGTGGCTTAAGTGGTAGAGCGCTAGCCTTTAGCTGAAGAGCTGAGGGACAGTGCCCAGGCCCAGAGTTCAGGCCCCATGACCGGACCCAGAAAAAAAAAAAAAAGTCACAGTGGAGCTATGGCTCAAGTATTAGAGCACTAGCTGTGAGCACAAAAGCTAATGGACAGAACCCAGGCCCAAAGTTCAAGCACCAAGAGTAGTGCACACAGAGCAAGTAAGAAATGCATATGGTAGAGTAGATTCACACTGGTGACTCATGTCTATAATCCTAGTTATTCAGGAAGCTGAGATCTAAGAATCTCAATTCAAAGCCAGCCTAGGCAAGAAAGTTCATGAGAGTCTTACCTCCAATTAACTACCAGAAAACCAGAAGTAGACCTGTGGCTCAAGTGGTAGAGCACTAGCTTTGAGCAAAAAAGCTCAGGGACAGCACCCAGGCCCTGAGTTCAAGCCCCCAGCCTACAAAAAAAACCAAAAATGTTTTGTTTGGGTCCAGTCGTGGAGCCTGAACTCTGGGCCTGGGCGCTGTCCCTCAGCTCTTCAGCTCAAGGCGAGGGCTCTACCAGTTGAGCCACAGCACCACTTCCGGTTTTCTGGGTGGTTTATTGGAGATGAGAGTCTCATGAACTTTCCTGCCCGGGCTGACTTTGAACCTCGATCCCCAGATCGCAGCCTCCTGAGTAGCTAGGATTACAGGCGTGAGCCACTGGCGCCCGGGTAACCAAAAACAAATTTTTTTAAGTGCATAGTGTCATGCTCTTGAAGGAAGATTATGGTGTGGCCAGTAAGGGATGGCAGAGGCCTCAGAGATTGTCCTTTCTCCCTTCTAATGGAGCCAGGAAGTGAGATTAGAGGCCAGAGGCCAGGCTAGAGCATCAAGCTGCTGAATCTGAAAAAAACAAAACAAAAACAAAAAACAAAACTGATACTCCCAAGCTTCTGTCCTTTGTTAACATTTTACAGGATATTTAAACACCAAGTTCAGTTCTAGAAACTTTGAACATCTCAGAATTCCAGCCACCACCTGTTCAGCAAGAGTCGTGTGGATAATCCGCAGAAAGACCATGACTCCATATGATGAATTGGTTCACTGCACTTGAGCAGTGTCTACCAATGAACTGAAGTTGTAGCGAGAAAGTCCCACTGACGCTGACTTCAACAAGTTAGCATTAATTAGAGGGAGAGACTCTCAGTCTTCCTCTAAACACCTTCCTCAAGGTTTCAGATTCTTAATGTGGTGGTGTTTTGTTTTCTGATCTGAAGGAAAGTTTGAAACAAAAACTGGTCAGAGTGCTGGAGGAAAACCTCATTTTGTCAGAAAAAATTCAGCAGCTGGAGGAAGGTTCTGCCATCTCGATTGTGAGTGGGCACCAGTCCCATACACACGGTAAGTTCAGGAAGGTTCCTTATGGAACTTCCCAAAGTAACCTATTTAAGCAGCTTCAGTAGCCACAAGAGCTATGTTTGGCTTGCTCTCATTATTTTTCCTTGTGCATTAATGGAAACCATCAGCATGCTTTAGCTTTTTTATTTGTTTAGGGGAATACTGGGGATTGAACTTAGAGCCTTGTGCTTGCAAGGCAGGCATTCTACCATTTCACCCATGCCTCTAGCCTCTTTTTGCATTTTTTTTTGTCAGTCATAGGGCTTGAACTCTGGGCCTGGGCGCTGTCCCTCAGCTCTTCAGCTCAAGGCGAGCGCTCTACCACTTGAGCCACAGCACCACTTCCGGTTTTCTGAGTGGTTTATTGGAGATAAGAGTCTCACAGACTTCTGCCTGGGCTGGCTTTGAACTGTGATCCTCAGATCTCAACCTTCTGAGTAGCTAGGATTACAAGCATGAGCTACTGGCTCCTGGCTTTTTTGCATTTTTTAATGCTGGCCCTAGGGCTTGAACTCAGGTCCTGGGTCCTGTCCCTGAGCTTTTGTACTCAAGGTTGGTGCTCTACCACTTGAGCCATAGTCCTACTTCCAGCTTTTTGATGGTTAATTGCAACTTGCCTTATTTTGGTCTTTTTTTTTTTTTTTGTCGATCGTGGGGCCTAAACTCTGGGTCTGGGCGCTGTCCCTCAGCTCTTCAGCTCAAGGCTAGCACTCTACCACTTGAGCCGCAGCACCACTTCCGGCTTTTTCTGCTTATGTGGTGCCAAAGAATCAAACCCAGGGTCTCATGCATGCAAGGCAAGCACTCTACCACTGAGCCACCTTCCCAGCCCTTTATTTTGGTCTTTTATAGGTATTTTCCCCCCAGATCTGAGGACTGAACTCAGAGCCTTACAGTTGCCAGGCAAGTGCTCTTCCACTGAGCTAAATCCCCAACCCCTTTGATGGTTAATTGAAGAAATGAGTTTCATGGACTTTTCCACCCAGACTGGGTTCAAACCATGAATCTCAGACCTCAGCCTCCTAAGTAAAACTAGGATGACAGGCATGAGCCACCAGCACCATGCTTTTGGCATTATTTTTGAGGTCTGATCTTATTTATTCCCCAGCCAAATTGAGCTGTGAACATTCTGCGTGTTTCCCCTGTCTTTGGGAATGATAGGTATGTGCCACTGCAGTCAGACACTATGCTCCGCAGGAGCTGAGATAACAGGCCCAGGCCACAGTGCCCAGCCATTGGTTGAGATGGAATCCCTAGAATTCTTATGTACTGGCTGGCCTCAAACCCCAATCCTCCATCTCTACCTCCCAAGTAGTTAGGATGACAAGCTTAAGCCACCATGCCTGGCCTATTGCCATTATTTTGGAGAATAATATTTGTTTTTCTAGTTACAGCAGTAGAACATGTTCTCTATAGAAAATATAGCCACATGCCCTGGCACTGTTACTGATGTTTTTCTGTATTTTCTTCCAACTTATCCTCATACATATAGGTTTGACTCAAAACTAAAACTTGTGTCCTAATTTTTTTGTTGTTGTTGGATATGAGGCTTGAACTCTGGGCCTGGGCACTGTCCCTGAGCTCTTCAGCTCAAGGTGAGCGCTCTATCACTTGAACCACAGCACCACTTCTGGTATTCTGATGGTTCATTGGAGATGAGTCTCACGGACTTTCCTGCCTGGCTGACTTTGAACCATGATTCTCAGATCTCAGCCTGCTGAGTAGTTAGGATTACAGGCATGAGCCACTGGCACCCAGCCTGCCCTGATTTTTAATAATTTATGTACAACAAAATGCACATCTTAAGTTTGATCCTAGTCAAAATACAGCACATTTCCAGAAAGTTCCCTGGTACCCTCAGCAATCAGTGTCCCTGACTCTCCACACCCAGCAATCAGAGACATTCTAATATTATAAATATAATAGCATAGGCAGACACTCCCTGCAATTGCACCATGTTTAACTAATTGCTTTTAATTCTTTGTTATTATAAACAAAGCTTCCATTACTTGTATTGATAGTTAGATAAATATAATTATAGAGAGAATCTGAGTAATTCTAAAGAGTTTCCAAAGTAGAAGTCACTCCACAATGAAAATGCTTCTCTCAGATCATGTTTCTTCCCTTCTGATGGAGTTGAAAGTCCAAATGTTTATACTATCATAAATAATACCATAAATATCTATGCACAAACCTTTGTGTACATGTTAGACTATTTTCCTAGGAGATGTTCCTAGAAGTAGAATTAGTGTATCAAAAGCTATGGGCACTTGTGAGACATTTGTTCCACACTGCCAAATCACTCTCAAGAAAGGTGATTGTCTTTTACCCTCACAGTAGCAGTGTAAATACCTATTTACTCTATCACTGAGTAGTTTTTTTTTAATGTTTTTGTCATGTGACAAGTGAAAGATAGAACCCCATTTAAGTCTTGCTTTGCACTACTTTTAGGCCAGTATTTTAGATTATCTTCTATCAACGTTAAGCCTCTAGCTTAGCTTCCCTAATCAAATAACAGGCATCAGGATTGCTGTGAAGAACTTGATTTGGAAGCACTGAAGTCCATTGCTAAATCTCAGAGCTATCTGATATTCACAAGCTCAGTCTCCACTTGCCTATTCTGAAAAGGAGTAGGTATCTAGACATCCTTTCATCCCTCAGCCATGAGGCCTGGTATAGCATTTTGACTGCCATAACTCTTCCAGAATCTTGCTACTTAAAAACTGATCCACATTAGCCAGAATCCACCTTCCAGAATCTTGCTACTTAAAAACTGATCCACATTAGCCTCACCTGGGAGCTTGTTAGGCAAGTAGAATATTGAAGCTCTTCTCAGACTTACTTAATTGGCATCTATTTTTAACAAGATCCCTGATGATTGGTAGGCATATTAACTTTTCAGAAGCATTTTTCTAGAAGACTGGCTCTTTTGGGTCAGGTTCTTGTGCTTTTCTTACTTCATTATAGCAGGCATTGGTAGCATATTTACAGAGGTAGGTATGAATGTCTTAACCACAAATTCCTTGTCTGTAAGCCCCTTGTTGAGTTCTTACTTTGTACCTGACAGCGTTCTAGATATTTTCACAAACCACTCAGAGAAGGACATCCATTCACAAGCCAGAATGGAGAATGCAGAGGGCCTACTGTTTGCTGACTGCCTATGCTCAGCGAGGTCTTGTAGTCTCCCTGAATCCTCGTAGTGAAACTCAAAAAGATGAACTTACATGTACAATACTAAGTGCTTGAATTTTAATTCAACTTTGTTACTAAACCCCATTATTCTTGCCAATATAAGCTCCCACTAAAGGCAATCACCTGGGATCCTACTCACCTCTGGCTACTGTACCCTTTGTAGATGATCTTCTGCGCAAAAACCAACAGCTGACCATGCAGGTGACTTGCCTGAACCAAGAGCTTGCCCAGCTGAAAAAGCTAGAGGAGACAGTTGCCCTTCTTCATGAAAGTCAGAGGTAGGAGGAGGTCTGTCTCATTGGCTTCTAGAAGTACATGTTTACTTCTCTTTACCTCTTCTGCTTTGCTTGCAGAGTTAATATATTTCTTCATGTTAACAATAGTCTATGTGTATAAACCTCCTAAATCTGGCCAGGAAACTTCAAGGAGGCAAGGTGCTGCTTTTCAGTACTGCTTTTATACACCATGGACTTAAGCATCTTTACTGGCATTGGTGTGTTATAACACCTTGATTTTACAGGGTCTAACAGGACCTTTGGGTCAGGTAATTTTTTTTTTGGACACTTGTACCCCTAAACTCAGCCATCTGGCTCCTTTGGAAAATGTCTGCCAGCTAATGGTCATAGACGATGAATCGAGAACACTCAGAAGTGGGGAGTAAGAGGGAAAGAATCCAAACTATGCATCCTCTTCAGAGTCACTCAGTAATACCAGCCTCTTCACAGAAGAGCATGTTAGGATGCAGGCTGGGGGACCTGGGGGAGGCCTCAAGACCTTAGGAGCACTGGGAAAGTTTAATCGTTGTATCTAATCATGAGTTTTATGATGATTTTCTTTCTTTTTCTTTTTGTCAGTCATGGGGCTTGAACTCTGGGCCTGGGCACTGTCCCTCAGCTCTTCAGCTCAAGGCAAGCGCTCTGCCACTTGAGCCATAGCGCCACTTCCAGTTCTCTGGTGGTTTATTGGAGATAAGAGCTTTGTGGACTTTGCTGCCTGGGCTGGCTTTGAACCATGATCCTCATATCTCAGACTCCTAAGTAGCTAGGATTACAGGCATGAGCTGGGCTTATGATGATATTATCCTGGGAATTTTGATTTGGCCCATATACCTCTTCAAATAGAATAGTGCTGTAACACACAGCATTGTGTATGCATCACTTTTACAGCCAATGTGTGGGGTGGCTTTTAGCACTACAAAATAATAGAAAAAGCAGTGACAGCTAGCACTGGTTAGTTGAAGGGAACAGATTAGAAGAGACTCTGATTTAGGAGTAGAAATTAGAGGCCTGATCAGGAGCCAAAATCCTAGTGCTTGCACTTAGCTCATCATGAAAGGGCTTTTGGGAAGAAGAGAGAAATCACTCTCTAACATAGGAAATATCTGGAACCCAGTCAAACAGAATTGTAAAGATGAAACGGGTAAGTCTGCTTTTAAAATAACCCACTCATAACCTGGACACTTGTGTTGAAAGATGTTACATTTGTCTTTAGCCGACATTTCAGACCTGAATGGCGGCGTCTTCCCTTTCGTGATTTCATGACTGCCTTTTCCCCCCTGGGCTGCAGATCCCTGGTGGTAACTAATGAATATCTACTGCAGCAGCTGAATAAAGAGCAAAAAGGTTATTCTGGGAAAGCGCTCTTGCCTCCAGAGAAGAGTCACCACCTGGGGAGATCATCGCCCTTTGGGAAGAGCACGTTATCTTCCTCCTCACCAATGGCACACGACACGGGTCAGTACCTAATACAGAGTGTCTCAGAAGCTGCGCCAGAGCCTAGTTTGTGGAGCTAGCATGGAACACCTTCACCGCCACCTCCCTCTGGTCCCTGGAGGACTCAGCCATCACCACAGTGTGGTGGTGTTTACCCCCAAAGATTAAGAAAAAGCTTATTTGGATTACATTGTGTTGTCCCTCTGTTATAATTTTTCTTTTCTTTTCTCTTTCTTTTTTGGTGCAGGTCCTGAGGCTTGAACTCAGGCCCAGGCACTATACCTAAGTTTTTGCTCAAGGCTAGCAGTCTACTACTTGAGCTACAACTCCACTTCCAGCTTTTTGGTGATTAATCAGAGATATGAGTCTCACAGACTTTCCTGCCCAAGCTGGCTTTGAACAGCAATCATCAGATCAGCCTCCTGAGTTGCTAAAATTATAGGATTATGGTGCCTGACTATAATTTCTCTACTATCTCCATCCATTGGGTCATTTTTTTCTCCTTCTACTCTCAGAAGTTGTTAGTCTTAGGCATCATATCACACAGATGCATTTGACTGAAAATGTTGAAAAGGAAAAAAAATACTGGGCACTTTGCCACAGCCACTCAAAACTGTGGTAGAAAGATGCAAGATAATGTCTATCAGGTGTCTTCTGTATCAGAAGAAATTTTAGAGATTCTATATTGATTCACTACATGTGGTATTTCTTCATGCCATAGTAAAAATGTGACATGTCTGGTGTCTATCCTAGAGTGGCCCACTATTTAGTCAGGGAGAAGAGCTCACTATACCATGTGATGGAGCTTGATGCTTGAGATTGGTTCCAGTCTAAGCAAAAGCACTGCAAAAAAGAAGATGAGGTGGGGGTGGGGGGGAAAGGAGGGGGAGAGGCTCAGAGAGATCTTGGGAGAGATCTTGGGAGAAAGGATACAGAGACCCCCAGGCCTGGAGTATAGTCTGGAGCCCATTGAAGAAACATGGGAGAGGGTGGACAGGGTACTGTGAGAGTGTATAATAGAACAGCCCAGTCTGAGCGTGGGAAATTCAGTATCAGGAAGAATAAGCTGGAGATTGTTAGGCAAAGTATGTGGTTCCGGGCAGGAGCAAAGGGAAAGAAAAGCTACGGTTGGAGGCACTTTTGCACACAGGCCCTGAGGAGGAGGTGTGGTCCACTGTGAATTGAAGGGCTGATAATAGGAAGGGAGCCAGACACTCCATTTTGTGGTGTCTTGCAGAGTTTCCTTCAAGGGCAGAAAAGTGAGGGCTATGTTTGAGGCTTCCTCTGTGACAAGGGACTGCTGATATAGGTAAAAGCCATGAGAAGCTGGCAGCAGAGAAGAAGGCAGGGGGAAGGCAGGGGCATGCAGCTTTAGTGCCAGCCTGTCCTCAGTGACCATTTTATCTTTAGGAGTAAGTAGTAGAAAGCAGGTAGTTCTAGATGTTTCTGCTTCTACCTTCTCCCAGGCAGCAAATGTGACAAGAGGGTAAAAGGTGTCACACTTCTTGTCACCTTTAGGGTCACATCAGGGAGAAAGTGTATTGACAGGGTTAGAGCCTCATCTGTGCCCTGATTCTAATGCTGCACAGGAAAGGAGACCTAGTGCCACTCTGAGCCTTCAAGACTCTAGACCTGTAAGTTATACATAACTCCACAGACATCTGGAGTTTGTGTGGCTCCACACAAGGGAAGCATACAAAGGATCTGTTCTGTGGGAACAGCAGTGAGAATGACCTCCTTACCCACAGCTAGTCTGGGCCTAACCTTGTTCCACTGAGAATCCACCTCCACCCTACCAACAGCCTAAATCTTTCCAGGAAGGAAAGCATTGGCCAGTGGTCACATAGTGATATACTAGCCCATAACATACTACTTTTTTTTTTTTTTTTTGGTCAGTTGTGGGGCCTAGGCTCTTTTTACTCAAGGCTAGAGCTCTACTACTTTGAGCCACAGCACTACTTCCAGTTTTCTGGTGGTTAATTGGAGATAAGAGTCTCACAGCACTTTCCTGCCTGGGCTGGCTTTGAACTGTGGTCCTCAGATCTCAGCCTCCTGAGTAGCTAGGCGTGAGTCACAAGTGCCCAGCAACATGCTTCTTTTTTTAAATCATTCTCCCCTTCCTGTCTCTAATGTGGGTGTCAGGTAATAACAACCCCAGAAAATCTGTTCAGGGGGCTTCTAAGGATGACCAAAGAACCTAACCCAGACTAAGCTACCTTCTATACCTTTTCTCCTTGTCACTTGCCCTAACACTCTTCAGCAGTTTTTTGGGCTGCTGGCCACTCCTGGGAAAGTTAGCTCTGGTTCTGATTTTCCCTATGCGGCACTTAGTCCTTAGGGCAAGGGGTAAGGGTTATGATGTCCAGGAAAAGGCCAAAGAATTACAGGGTGACTAAACCCAGAAAGACACATAAGAGTCCTGAAGTAGAAACCCAGTGGAAGGTTCTTCACCCTAAGCAAGACACTGAGAGAAGAAAACTGGCCTGGGGTGGAGACAATCCTTGGGGAAGTTCTGTGCCCAGAGGAAGGGTGAGGTCCTCACAGAGGCCTGGACTCTCCCTCAAGGGATTTAATGCTGCACACTACATTATCTCAACAACTCCTTCCTTGGTAGCCTGGATTTGTTAGGAGGGAATCCAAGGCTTTCTACCGATAGCAGGAGCAAATGGGAGAAAAACATGGGTGATGACACATACCAGATTCCATGAGAACCATTTGGTCTCCTCAGAGTCCTCCTGGCCCTGGGTGGCCCTTTGAGCTTCCTTCAGCTTTTTAGGAAAAAGAGGTTTCACAAATCCTACCAGGTAGTGTTTGATGGTCAGCCGGTTCTCGCTATGGGTCCCTCCAAGCCACACAGTGAGTCACAGGAAAGGGCAGGCTGTTAAAGTGGAGGAGCCGGGAGCAAAGCCCAGTTCAGATATAGGTAAACTCTTCACCAAGCTCTCCCAGTATGTAAGAGCCAGACGAGTTTAGGTTTCCCACCAAGCTCAATGAAGTATGCCTGCCATTCAGACTGCCCTCCTTGCCTGCTAGCTGGGAGAAGCAGAACTCTCTGGAGCTCAGATTCAGATATTGGGGTTCATGGGCAGTCTAGTGACTACAGGAGGCTGAAAGAACAAAGCTCTGCTAAGGCTAGACACTGACAGTCACTCTGCTTCCCAGCTGACATCCCTGCATCCATGTCCAAGCAACACCATTCCTTTGTACCTCCCATTCCCAAGTGGGTGGCTTAAGGGATTTAGGCTGACCTGGGCAGAATATCCCAGAACAGCCAAAGTGTTGAAGGATAACACTTGAGCTACTTCACCTTGTGTCTGGGACAGAAAAGAGAGCATGTGCCTTTGTGAAGCCTGCTTTAGCCCTTGACTCCTTGTCACAGCGGAAAGAAAGAGTTGGCACCAAAGCCTTATACTTGGGAAGAACACTGACCCAGCATCCAGGGTCTCTTGCAGCAGCTGATCTGGGAACCCCAGAAGCCCTCAAAAATAGACAGACCTCACCCTCCGCAGTGGACAGTGAACAGATGAGAGGAATCAGATGAGTGGAGACCCCTTGCAGTGGGATGTCAGGTTGTCAGCGGCTATCCAACCCCACTTTTGAAAATCACAGAGAGCTCAGCCTGGAGGTAAAAGCCTTGATCATAAACCCTTGCTACTTCTGGGCCTCAGTTTCCTTATTTATACAATTAGAGAGTAAAATGATATACTTGCTAAAGTATCTCCTGAACCTACATTTTCACAAATTCTGGGCTGGAACCTTGGTAGCCCCCTGTTGGCAGGCATAGGGCCTCTGCCTGGCCCTGGGACCTCTGCCAAGGCTTGGCCCAGGACATGTCTTCTGTCTCATCCCTCCTCCTGCGGGGAAAGTGGAGCGAGCCAAATCTGCAGAGGGGCAGGCTATGTCAGGACTCCAGGTCAGAGCCCAGCTAAAAGCTTTTGATTTCCCTAAGAGGCATCTGAGGCATTGCATTAATGGAAGGGACTCATATGACTTTCCCAGGGCAGGGCTGCCAGTAGGAGGAATATATAGGATGTGTATACAGGAGGATAATATTGAGGGGAGGATACTGAGGTATCATATACCCAAGCAGGCCATATTGGTACAAAAGGTGTCTTTATTGAGGTCTGGGTAAGAATTAGGCACTTGGCCAGAGCAGCAGCTTAAATATGAGGCAAGCAGGCAGGAATCAGCCATGCCCGGGACCAGGCTAGGGTGGTGAGGCTATAGGCAGAGACTGTCCCCCAACAGAGGTCAGGGGAGGCGAGAGTGGAAGAAGGGGACACAGAGTAGTCTGGGTCAGAGGCCTGGTGGACTGGCCCCATGGGGCTGGGCAGGAAGCTCTGGGTGGCAGGTCCAGCAGGGAGGAGACCAGGCTTTCTTGCTCCAAGTGCCCCTTTAAGCCCAGGTCTGAGCCTCTGGCGGGGGCAGAAGCACTGAAGACCTTCCTGGGGCTCACTTCTTCACCTTGGCATCGTAAGTGCCTGCGTTCTTGTAGGCACTCACATAGCCACTGTCGTCCAGGATGTCCTGCCGCCCGGCGATGCCCTTGCCCTTGCCGCTCTCATCAAAGCGCTCTTTGTGGGAGCCAGTGTACTTGCTGGTGTCAGTCAGCCGGTCCACAGCACCTCCTGTCTTTGCTTTCTGAATGGACAGAGTTTCCCCGAGGGCTTTGGGTGAGGGAGCCCAGCCCTTTCCCACCCCCAGCCAAGATTCCCCCCGCGGCCCTCTCATTAACCATCAGAGATCCGTGGGACACTTACGGTAACACCCAAGTTGGCTGGTTCCTTGCCTGCCACCAGCTGGCAGATGGCATCAAAGGCCTCCTCCTTGCTCTTCCCCTTGAACCGCTTGGTTGCCAGCTCTTCTAGGGCTTTCTTGAACTCCTCATAGTTGATAACCCGAGCAGACTTCCCCCTGCCAGGCATATGGGCACCATAAGGCCAGTGCCCTTCTTGCTGGCCTCCCTGAATCCCTCCCTCAATTCCCCACCTGCGAACATGGGAAGCAGGGGCTGCCCAGGGCTCACTTGACTTTGGAGAAGACGATGTCAACATCAGTCCCTGTCACAGCTTTTCCATCAGCCACCTTGCAGTCTTTGCACAGCTTGGCCCAATTCTTGCCATTCATCTCTTGCCCACTGGCTTTGGGGTCACCATGGATGGCAAATTTGCGGAAACTCTCCTCCAGCCCAGCTACATCCGTGCTTGCTGCCATGCCAGCCTGTGAGGACCCGCTTCAGTCACCTCCCAAGCAAGCTGCCCCACCCCTCCCCCAGGCCCAAGCCACCCCTGCCTCCACCTCAAAGCACTGAGCCGCCAGCACCTCTGCTGCAGACCTTCAAAGGTGAGGTTGGGCTGTCTGAGAAAGGGGTCCATGTTTAGAGTCTGCCTAGTCCCCACAAGAGCCCTGGGTGGAAAAATCCTGTTGCTTAGTGCCAGCCAGCCCTGGCTCTGAGTAGGGCTTAGAACATGAAATCATGATGCCCACACCAGGCTAGGAACAGAACAGAGTGGCACTGTCCAGAAAGACACTGCAGGCAGCAGCTGAGGGCCATGGCTTTGTCTGGCCCTGGCACAAAGCCTGCTTGGGTGGAAGTGAGGGTGGCAGAGCAGCTCCCCCCGCCACCAGGAAGCTCCATGTCCAATCTGGGTCAGTGCCAGGCCAGGCTGTTGGTTGGGCAGGTGTGGAGTGAGACTGTAAGGGTCATGAAGCCCCAGCAAGCCCCAGCCCAGGCCTGAGAAGGGAGCAGGAGCAAGGGCAGGAAAGGCATGCCCTAGGCAGGGGTGCAGCTGGCCCAGCCTGGGCCTTGTTACTATTTGCTATTAAACAAAAACATGAGGGGAGCGGAGCTTGGGGCTGGCCTGGCCACAGTTTGTGAAGCCTGGAGACAGTTGCTAAGGGAGTGTGGTGCTGCTTGGAGAATGTTGCTAAGGACAGGATGGTGTCAGGGCAGCTCAGGGAGAAGCTCCCAGTGCTGCTGGGCTGGGCTGGGCTGGGCTGGGGAGCAGGGGCCCAGGGGTGGGGCACACCAACACTCCCTGTGCCTAGGGCACAACCGTGGTTTCTTGGCCCTTTGCCACCCATTGGAGATGCAGCTCTGAGTTAATGAAATTTAGGAGGAGCAGGAGATTAGAAGCAACCCCTTGGGTGGGGGTGGTAGTAGTAGTTCCCAAAGTGGGGGCTGCCAAGTGGGACCAGGGCTTTGGTTCTGTGGTACTCCATTGAAGAACACATCCCCCTGTCTACATCTCAGGCTGACCACCCCTCACCACATCAGTCCACGTTCCCACACACCAGTCACATGCACTCAGCCCTGGCCTCCACACCCTGGGCCTTGAACCCCTGACCACACCTTCAGCTCTGTACTGCAGTCTCCTCCGTCCACACCCATAGCCCTGGGATTGAGGGAGGGCCTGACCCTTTCCTCTGCTTCCACCACTCTACTTCACCCCACCCTCAAGGCCTCCACTGAGACCCCTGATCCAGCAGCCCTGCACTAAAAGGATGCCCACACCATAGCTCTCCACTGCAGGCCTCTAGCCACACCCATAGCTGTCCACTGCAGTCCCCTGACCACACCCGCAGCCCCTGTACTGAGGCCGCACCTGCAGCCCACACTTGTAGCCTCCCTATCCACACCCTGCAGACCCCCATTACCAGACAGCGACCTAGCTCCTCACCCATAGCCCTTGTCCAAGCCCCCTGCCCACAACTTCAGTGTCGCCTTTGTTCACATACCAGTCCTAGCCCTGACCCACGCATTGGCATTTCCAGACTCCCAGGCACTATGTTGAGGACCCTCCCTCCCCCCACCCCTGCCAGCCTCCTACTACAGCCTCCCGACCACACCCTCAGTCTCAACCACCATCTTTAACTCTCCTTCCATTGTCCATAGCCTGGGCCTTGCCTGGCTTCCCTCTCCTGCTACCACTGTATTTGACACTGAAAGCCCTTTCCCTGTGATCGTGCACAGTTTCTGGGACTGCGCGCCCAGAACGACTACATTGTGGGGATCGCAGCCCAGTGGCACTGCACTCCCTTTCCCTCTCCCTAGGTGCCACCTCCCACAGAAGCCCAAAGCCCTATGCTTTGGTGCACTTAGGGTAATAATGTCCAGGGGAGCTTGGGTGCCACAGGATGCATGCCCCTACATCCAGTGGGGATCTTGGATCTCCACTCCTTTCTGTGGGAAGATGGACTACTAGGAATCTCGGAGCTGCTCAGGTGGGGAGAACTCCAGGCAACCCTGGGGTCTGCAAGCCAGGGATGGAGTGGCCACACCCCTGAGCCGAGGCCGCCCGGGCTGCTCCTAGGACAGCTGCAGTCATCAATCAGCCGAGCAAGGAGGTGGGGGCTGGGGGGGTTGGAACACTCAGCTGGTGTCCTGGACTCTGAACTGTCCAGGGCTAGGACCCCTTCCAGGCCACTCCACCCACCCCTTCTAGTGCAGGATACTGGTTAGGGTGGTCGGCTCCTACCGGCTTCTATCTCGTGGCTGCTCCCGCAGCTCGCGTTCAGATGGACAGCACGCTGGAATGGACCGACGGATGCGGGAGACCAAGTGGCTCCGCAGCTCCGCTCCCTGCCGGCTCTGGGGCGGGACTGCAGCCCGGGCGGCTCCTCCGTATTATCCCCTGTTTCTCGGTCTCCATAGAGACAGCGAGTCCCACCCCCAGGCTGTCTCGGCGGGAGAGTGACCAAGGTCACGCTGGCTCCGCCCACCAGACCCCGCCCTCCCCGCTCCAGGCTGGGCGCCCGCCGCGCTCCCAGGACTGCCGGGTCCCGCTCTCCCTCCCCCCCCCTCCGCCCTCCCCTCACCCCCAGCTCTGCAGTCCGATCCGCGCTAACCGGAGCCCCCTGCAATTCAGTACATCCTCCGAGGGCCCCTGACAGGAAAACCCCCCTAACCTCTAGGGGAAAGACAGCTTCCCACACCGCCAACTGGAGGCCTTTTGGGACCAGGAGATGGGAGGCTGGAGACCGGGGAGATCGCTCCCCTGTGGTGGGGGTCTCAGCCACCTGGAGGCCACGCCCACCATCCCCAGGCTCGGGTCCCGACGCCCCCCAGCTAGTGGCGCTCACACGACGCTGGTGGTCCTGCCACTCCGAGACAGCTTCGGGGCCTCCGGGGACGGCCTCCCCGCACTCCTACCTACCCGGTTCCTACACACACACCCCCACACACAGTTGTCTGCGAAACACAAAGCCTGCTTCCCCTTTCTAACTAAGAAAAAGCGCTGGGTGTGGTGGAGCCCCGGCCCCCGACGCTGGGAGGCAGGCTCTGAGGGTTTGAGGCGCAGACCTTCCCGGCGGAGACTTTCCAACTCACAAGCCCGGTACTGAGCCCCGGGGGTCTTGCAGCACCCCCATCTCCATCCAGTCTGGGTGGCGATCCACCCCGCCCTCTTGCCACGGCCCTTGCCTTTAAGTAAAGCACCAAGTCCCCAAAAGCATAAAAAAAAGTTTATTGGAGCATCGGGGCCGGTGGGACGGATATTGCTGAGTAGAGGAGGGAGGCCGACCCCGCCGGCCTGGCGCCCCTAAAGTGCACTCGGTGCGGTATAGGTGGGGTGTTGCATAGAGAACCGGGCCGCCGCCGCCGCTCAGCCCAGCTAAGGCAGGCCGCCCTCGCGGCCTCCGCGCGTCCCGGGCTCGCCACTGCTCAGGCTCACGAAAACGGCCGGCGCCCGCGCCTGCAGCGCCAGCCCCGACTCCCGGCCCTTGCTCCCCGGGGCGCCCAGGGCTGCACTGCCCAGGCGCGTCTGTGCCACCGGAATCTCGTCCATTGACTCCGCGGACGCCGAGTGGTAGGCGCCTGCAGGGCCAGCGGAGTGCACCGAGCTGGCGCTGGAGGAATCCGTGGACGAGCTGACACGACGACGGCCCGGGGCGTGGGGTCCTGCGCAGTGGGGTGAAACATGAGTCTCGGACTCTGCCTTTCCCTCCTCCCTCAGAGCTCCCCAAGCAGGGCCCAGTTAGGGAGGGACGCTCACCCTGCTCACCTCGTAGCCTGGGAAGCTGGGACTCCGGGTCCAAGATCTCTGACATGGCCATCTTATACGTGTGCCTCTTCCTTTTTTTCTGCAGAGACAAAGTGGGGAGTGTGAAGGCTACTCCTGAGCAGCAGAAGGGTCAGGCAAGAGGCATTTGCCCTCTCCCTTCATTTGGGCCAAGGGCCAAGCCCAGTTTTCTTACCTGGGGTCGGATCTGGGGAGGCAGGGCCAGAATGTCTGGGGAGGAGGGCTGTGGAAGCTCCGCCTGGTCTTGAGTGGCAAGAAACTGTGAGGGACTGGGGGAAAAAAAACAAAAAAAAAAACAGGTGGACAAGTTTGGGATGCTGATCCCCAAATCCATCCCCACTGGATATCCCTTCCAAGCAGAAGACAGAGCAATGCTCCGCTGGACCCACACCCATGCCTTGTCCTTGGCCTACTTCCTTTTTCCCACCTCCCATGGCCCTGCTATGCTAGAAGATACCCAAGTGGCACTCACTTGGCATTTACTGCAGCTGGCCTAGCCTGTCCTGGAGGCTCTGGACGCACATGGCTGAAAGTCCTCATGTAGAACTCCATCTCCTGGAGAAGGTGGGGGTCATGGAGGCTGGAAGGCCGGGTGTGGATCCAGGGCCTCCTGATGTCTGAGCCCACCCCAACAGAAGCGGTACGAGCCCTCCCTGACCTCTGTGGAAGATGGAGGCCTCATCCTAGGGCGTCTAGGACTGTCTTCCTGGTTTCCCACAGTGCTGGGAACCAAACTCCTCTGCAACAAGAGGCTTAAAACATCCACGCCCAGGCCAGCACTGGTGGCTCACACCTGTAATCCTAGCTACTTTGAAGGCCGCAATCTGAGGATCAAGGTTCAAAGCCAGCCAGGGCAGGACAGTCTATGAGATTCTTATCTCCACTGAATCACCAAAAAGCTGGAAGCAGAGCTGTGGCTCAAATAGTAAGAGCACTAGCCTTGAGCACAAAAGCTTGGGGACAATGCCCAGGCCCTGAGTTTAATTCCCAGGTCCAGGATAAAAAATCACACACACACACACACACACAAACACACACACAAACACAGAGTCTCATTTCATTTAGTCAAACTCTACTATTTGATAAAGGCAATGGTCCCATAGATCCAATATGTCTGAGCTACAGCTGCTCAGCTGGGGGCTGGGATGGAAAATGGGCCCCTCTGCTATAAGGCCCTCCCAGGCCTCCGGCCTCTGAACTGATTTTTTTTTCCCCTGACCTGTTAACCAGGCAGCTGTTCAGAGGCCTGAGCGTGCACAGGAGGTTATGAGCGAGGCTAGCCAGCTCTCATGGAGCAGAGTTGGGTCCAGGGCCCCTAGCCCTCATAGAGTACCACCCATCACTACTACTGCTGGCTGCTGGCAGCCACTGCCCCTCTAGGGAAAGGAAGGCAGTACGTGATGGAACAAACAGTGCTACAGTCCCCTTCTGGCACCAATAGCTGGGCCTCATGATGAAAATGAGAGAGGCTGATGCCAGCCCCCAAAGCAAAAGGCCTTGTGGCTGGGAGGTCACAGGAGCAGGTAGACAAGCACCCTAGCGCCTGTGACAAGCCCCAACTACACCTGGGAGGTCTGCAGGTGAGGAGACAAAAGGAGGAAAAGCCCGCTTGAGAAGGGTGTGGCGACAGGGCAAGGGGTGGAGCCAAGGCTTGGAGCTGAAGGGAGCACGGACAGCTGTAGCCGGCTAGGCAGACGTTTCCATGGAGATTGAGGCGTCCTGACTAATGCAAAGAAGACACTGTAACAGCAAAGCTGTCTCTAAAACAAGCCTATGTTTGGGGGCAACGGCTCCAGAGGGAGCCCCTCCTGCATTCCTGCTGGATGGGGGTGGGGAGGCTGCCTGCTGGAGCCCTGGCATATTGGAGGAATGGGGACAGAGCCAGGCTTGTTGATGAATGGCTGCACGGGTGTAATGTCTGAAGTCCCAGGGAAGCAAATGTCCAACCTCCTGCTGAACTGACCCTTGGTGCCCATCTAAGCAGGTGAGACAAGGGTCAAGGGTCAGAGGTCAGTCCCAGAGACTGGATTACTTGAAGATTATCCTCCCGTCTTTCCCCCTCCCAGTGTGGACCTGGCACCCTCCGGGCCCAGCAGAGGTGAGCAAAACCCTAACCTGGGGTCTTTGGGCTCTAGGATGGGATAGGAACCAGGCCAGAGGCTGCTGGGGAAGTCTGAGAATGTCACAAGGAGGTCCCTGCTCAGACCTCCCATCTCTCATTTCAACTGTGTCTTAAGATGATCTCTCAGAGACCTTCAGATATTTGCATCATCCTGAATGGTACCTTAGCACCTTGACCTCGCCTACCTCTGTAAAAGGAGCCATGCGTGGGCCTCCTGCTGCATGAGCCTCCTTCAAGGCATTTGTAAATGGACACAACAGAAATTAAAGATCCTTGCTGCTGCCACATGTGGCTTCAAAGCCTGAACAGGGCAGAGGCATAAGCCCTGGAGTCTGGATACCCCAGGGCCAGCTTTGCCTCAATAGGCCCAAATGTCTGCTACAATTGTGTCAACACAGGTCAGTGCCCAGCACCAGGACACCAGTCTATGGTGGTGTGGCAGGGGGTCCACACCTTTGTTTCAGGGGCACTGGTCCACCACCACCCCAGCATAGCCCACAGGCAGGGTCCAGCCTTGGTGATGAGGAGAGGTAAGGTCCCAAGTCCACTTCAACCACCCACTAGCCTGTGTTTGTGTCCAGTTGCCATGAGGATTCAAGATTCAGGGCTCAGCCTTCTCGGCAAAGCCTGTCTGGGCCCCTGGCCTTCCCAGTCCCTAGGGGCACCAAGGACTGGACCACCTCCATCCCCAGCTGCTGACCTCCGGAAGCCAAGGGGCGTGAGAATGGGGATAGGCTGGTCAGCAGCTGGGCTGGCCAGGCCACAGCCTACACTGGACAGTTCCTGCTTTGCGGTTAACTATTCCTAGACCCAACTTCTGTTTAACCTTTCCAGGTCTCAGTGTGCTCATCTGCAACATGGGTTAGTAACTGTCTCCTGGGCTGTTCTAAAACTAATGTGCACAAGAGGACAAAGTCACAGATGAAGAGAACAGATGGCTCCAGTTTGGACAACCAGGTTGTTGGTCCATCCCTTCCTCTTCTACAGCCTCCAACCGACTATTTCAGGACCCCATATTTTGCTCCTCCAGTATATGCCTGGAGTAGTAATGGATATGGTATTACTCCTTTAGTACTTGGCCCTGCCACAGCAGCATTTCCTACTCTAGTTGCTGCTCCAGGCTTGCTTCCCTGGCCCGCTCTCCTTATTGGCTCTCAATGCACAGCCCATCCACACACACACACACACACACACACACACACACACACCCCAAACACAAAGGCCCACACACCCCAACCAACCTTGCAGGCCACTTCTATACCTGAATGGGCCGCATCTTGGGCGGACATGACTTGAGCTCCTTTTGGGCCTCCTTTGCTTCCTGTGGTGGGCGATGCTGCACGATGTACTCATAGGTGGTGAGCTTGTGCCACACTGGTAGGAAAGGGAGGAAAGGGCTCAGCGGTGGAAGGGGGACCCTGGAGCTCACAAAGCAACGACAACCAACCTAGTACTAAGCTCAAACATCTGTTCACATAAATAATAAGCTGTGGAATGAGGCCAGACCACCACAAAGGGCATTGTTTCAGGGCTGGAAGCCTAATGAGGTACCTTCATGCAGTCTAGGGACTCCTGTCCCCTGCAAGGCAGGTGTCGGTGGGAGCACTTACTGAGATAAATGTGGAAGCAGAGCAGGTGACCCAGCAGGGCTGTGGAGAGCAAGCCCAGAAGGATGAGGAGGGCAGCCAGAGCCAAGATGGCAGGAGCCTGCGTCTCCACAGGGGCAGCAGGCAAGAACACAAACCACACATCAGTGTGGTTCTTCAGGACTGCAAGGCACAAGTAGACAGTGCTCAGCCAGGGCGGGGACTGGTGACCAGGTGTATGGCAGGGGAGTAAGGCCTGGAACCCAAACTGACCTTCAAAGTGCTGGTTTGTGCGCAGTCTCATGGGATTGACAAAGAATTCCACGAAGACATAAGTGGCCACCAGCACCAGGAGCAGGACACCCAGTAAAGCAGATGCCACGCTGTGTAGAAAAAGCCTAGCCCGGCCATGGGCAGCTGTCAGCACCAGTGAGCTCCAGTTGTGTAAGGGCCACCAGCTCAGGTCGGGGAGGGCTCCGAGGCCCACGGGCCCTGATCCCACAGCCCCAAGTCCTCAGGAGCCAAAACTGAAGATGGCCGGCCTCTGTCAGGCTCCCCATCCTCCTCTGGGCCAGCAGGATGGAAGACCCTAAATCCACCCTCAACGGCCCCGGCCCACATCCCCAGAGCAGCACACATGGTGTGCACCCCAGGAGGCAGGCTCGCACAGCACCCGCACCTCACGCCCCTACAAGCGGGCCTACTAAGGCCGGGCTCACCGGTAGTTCCTTTCACCCACGCAGTTGTTGAGCCATTTGCAGTGGTGATCGAAGCCGCACACGCACTTGTTGCAGGCGCTGCAGTGCTTGGAGCGAGCGCTCCTACGGGCAGAAGGAACCACATGGTCGGCTGGCCCATCCTGCCCTTCGAGTCCGCCAGGGCAGGCGGGCACCAGCCAGTGTAGGATCCCCATGGCTAGGCTTGGAGTCCATCCTCCCAGGCGCCTCCGCTCCGCCCCACAGCGGAGCGCTGCGATGGGGAGCGCGCGCCCTCTGGCGAAACCGTGGGGTATGATCCTGGGGGAGGCAGCGCTCCCGAAGCAGCAAGAGGGGCAGCCCAGGGCACTGGAAGGCCCTGCTGTTGGACTTTGTACCAAGTGATGGTCGTGAGAAACTGAAAAGGAGCTTCCTTTCCAAGCAAGGACCTCTTTGCCAAGCCAGAAGATGCAGGTGTGGGGCCCGGGGTGGGGGAAAGCAAGGCTGCCAGGACTATGGCCTCATTGCTCTTCCTACAGCTCTGTTTTGAGGTCAACTTCCATGCCATTCTAGACGAATCTTACTGGCATTCTTTCAGAAAACCTCAGCCTGTGTGGGTTAATCAGACAAGTGCCAAAAGGAGAGGTGCAAGCTGCCATCCAGGTGGGCATTAAGGGAACTCACTGCATGGGGCAGGGGAGGGGAGGCCTTATTAGGATGCAAGTAGGGGTCTGACCTCAGAAGAGTCAGAAGGCCTAAGGGTCCCCAGAAGGCCCAAAGGACTGCAGAAGAACAGATCATGCCCTCCTACCCAGAAGAGGACAAACCCTGCAATAGAAACCAACTGCCAACACAACCATTAGAAATAAGTGCCTAGAAATGACAGGATGGCCCACTGCCAAGTCCTCAATATCTCCATGCTGTGGCTTTCTTCCGTGTGTGGACAGACCTTTTTAACAGGCTTCCTGACTCTTCAGATTCCAAGAGTGAGGCTGGCCTTGGGCTACACAAACAGCCCTATGCCTCATCCCTTACCTGAGGCTGGGAAACTAGAAAGCTCCAGAAGAGGAGAGAAGAGCCCTAGCCAGAGGAGGATTGGTGGAACTTCACTTGGCCATTTTGGGGCCTCAGACTTCTCATGAATAACACAGAAAGAAAATCTGCCCCCTGCCCCAAGTGAGTTGGGCAGGTAACTGGGGTTGTGATCCTGCTTAGAAGCTGTGTCTCTTCTTCCTCTGTGACAGGAGAAAACTGCTGCCCACCTGGCAGATGTTTGTACACAGTACTTAGCACACGGTACCCAAGTGTTAACTCTCCTGTCCCTACCTGGGTGCTTGAGAGATGGAGGTGTTACTGGCAGACTTAAGTCATTGAGAAATGTTTGTGACAGAATGTGTTTGCCAGTGATCTTAGCTGTTTGAGAGGTAAAACTGAGATCAGCCCCCACAAAAACTAGGGAAACCTCACCTCAACAAATAAATTAGGTGTGTAATCCTACTTAGAAGAAGGGCTAGAGGTAAGGAGGATGGTGGTCTGAGACCAACAGTCTCAGCTCAACTGTAGCAGCCCCAACAAAAATTAAAGACTTTATGTGAAAAATAACTAACACAAGTTCGCCCAAATGGTAGTGAGTCTTCCTAGCAAGCATGAGGCCTTGACTTCAAACTCTAGTGCTACCCCCCAAAAAGTTGTGCAAGTACCAAACAGTACTCATGTTTTCCACCCACCTTCTTATCTTCCTGATACCCAGTTGAAAGACTCTGACTGTGTAAAACACAGGGTTCTGAGATATCAGGGGTGACTGTGAAGCCCTGGGGTCTCCACCCTAAAGCCAGCTGCCAGGTCCCCAGGGACACTCATGACTCATGTGTACCATGTACTCACACACAGCCACACATACACTCACACATCCACATCGCACAGGTTGCAGTGCAGGTCTTCAATGACGTGCGCATGTTGGCTGCGGTTGAAGATGGGCAAGGGCCCAGAATAGCTCTTGTCTCGCACGTTGGCATCTGCTGGATCGATGGAGACAGCAGTCAGGTGTACCACAAGGTGGCCTGCAAAGATGGCCCCCATGCACTGGCCCAGTAGGTTAAAGACTCCACACTTTGGCAGCTGGGCGCTGATAAGTCCTCACCTCTATGCCACTCCCATTGTGTAAAAATTCCCCCTGTGCCACCTGCCATCTCCAGCCCCACAAAACACCTCCTAATTAGCCCTCTCCAGCAGACCTCTGATCCCAAGATGGAAGAGAAGAGCATCTGGGAACGGAGCTCATATGGCAGTGCCTGGGGCTGCTAACCATAAGGTGTTGGCCTCATCACTCCAGGCCCTGGCTGGTCTGATCTCAAGCCAATTTCTGGTTTCTGATTCCAGAAGATGAAGTGAGACTGAAAGACATCATGGAGGTGTGGGGACCTAAGGTTAAAATTCTGAGCTTGTTTGTCTTGCTTTTGCAGGAAGTCAGCTGCAAGAAAGAGCCATCCTTTTTTTAGCAGCTGGGGCCAGATGGAGAATCACTTACAGATGGGGCTCATCCACTTGCTGCCTCCCCCAGCTAGAGTCCAGGCACTTAGGGCCTGGACACTGAAGTGTCTGCAATGATCTGACATGTTCAGAGCCTAGGAGGGGCAGCAGGACCAACTCCTATAGCTGAAGGAGGCACTTGCAAAGGCTAGCTGCTGAGTACTGAGACAAATGCCAATGAATATGCTGACAACTTGCTGCAAGTTTGACTGTAAAAACCCAGCCTTAGATTCCACTCAAGCTGACATCTATCCTCCCACCCTCTACCCATCCATTTTTTCTTTCCCCCATTCTCTTGCTAGTAAGGCAGACATCTGCCCTCAACTATTAGGGCCCCATCCATCATTCATCCATCCTTCACCTAGCAACTGTTCAACTTTGTTCCTATCTCTGCATGAGCCAGGCCATGCCTTAATGTGCTGTATAATACTTGAAAGAGGAAAAACAGGGCTGGGAATGTGGCTCAGTGGTAGAGTGTTTGCCTAGCATCATGAAGCCCTAGGTTCAATCCTCAGTACCAATAAACAGAAAAGGCCAGAAGTGGTACTGTGGCTCATGTGGTAGAGTGCTAGCTTGAGCAAAAGAAGCTCAGAAATAGTGCCCAGGCCCTGAGTTCAAGCCCTGGGACCAGCCACCTTTTTTTTTAAAGCAGTATACACTGAAAACACTAAAGCCTTCCCTTCTTAAAACTCCTACAATTGCTCTTGATGTTTCTCTTGATGACATTCATGCCTCAGCTCAGGGCCAAAGCTCTTTTCTTCCTCTGGCCCCTTCCTGTCTCTTGCTACTATCAGCTGCTGTATCTCACTATTCCAACCTCTCAAAGACACAGTGTGGGCAAACTTTTAGCTTCCTGTCTGCTCCTACCCTTCTCTCACCCACCTACTATGTTCATTCTTTCAAATATTTACTGAGAGCAGGCACTGAGGAAGATGGAAAGACCTGGTCCCCAGTCCTGAGGAGCCTACAGTCTTGTGCAAAATTCATATATTAACCAAATGACAGGTTAATGACAAAGAAGACTGTAGGTATGGGTATTTGTAACTGAGTGGCCTCATCTAGTCTTAAGGGCCCTAGAAGGTTTCCTGTGGCAGTATTATCTTGGCTGAGACTTGGAGAGGAATGGAGAGCCAGCCCTGGAGGTAGTGTAGATGAGAGGGGACTGGCTGGGTGCTGTGGCTACTGGGAACATGCAAGGTGCCAGAGTGGTGGAAGATGTGTGGTGTCAGCTCATGACTGCCATACAAGAATAAAGGCCTACTAGGTGCTGGTGAGTCGCACCTGCAATCCTAGCTACTCAGGAGACTGAGGTCTGAGAGTCAAGATTCAAAGCCACCTGGGCAGGAAATCTGTGAGACTTTCTAATTAGCTACTAAAAAAGCAAGAAGTGGAACTGTGGCTCAGGTAGTAGGGTGCTAGCCTTGCACAGAGATGCTCAGGAAGAGCACAGGCCCTAATTTTAAGTCCCAAGACTAGCACCCCCCCCAAAAAAAAGAATGAAGGCCCATGTTTCCAAGTTCCAGCTTTTCAAATGGAACTAGAAATCAGGTTTTTTTGTTTTGTTTTGTTGGTCATGGTGCCTGAACTCTGGGCCTGGTTACTGTTCCTCAGCTCTTCAGCTCAAGGCTAGCACTCTACCACTTGAGCCACAGCACCACTTCCAGCTTTTTCTGCTTATGTGGTGCTGAGGAATGGAACCCAGGGCCTCATGCATGCAAGGCAAACATTCTACCACTAAGCCACCTTCCCAGCCCTAGAAGTCAGGTTTTATGTGCTACCTCTCAATGTTAAAGAAATAAGTACTTTTCAAAAAACACCTGTAGGAAGAGATCTATGTATTTTGTGTGTTAATTATTCCTCCACATCTATAAAATTTGAACACTATAAACTGCAAGTTCTTGACTTCTGACTCAGCTGGGTGTTTGGTCTAGGGAGAGGAACAAGGAGCTTCCAGGCATTGACACACAGTATTGAAACAAAGAACGGGGGAAATCGTGTAAAAGGAAGCTTAGGAGACAGGCAGAGTCCAGATGCAGACAGCCTCATTCCTAAAGGCAGGAAGGAGCCACTACAGGGTTCTGAGCTGGAAATATGATCAGATTTCAGGTTTTATAAAGGGCACTCTGGCTTCAGGAATGAAGAAGGCCAAGAGTGTAACTAAATGGCCAGCGATTTCAGAGAGGCAGAGTGCAGCAGGAAGGAAATAGTGCAGATCCTATAGCTACTAAGAAGGTAAAATAAATAGGACTTGATGATTGGATGTCAACAGAGGAGGAAAGGAGTCCTCTTGCCAACAGTACATAAGGAGGGGAGAGCTGTGAGCAGTAGGTATGTGCGGGATAGGTGCAGATGGTCTCCTTCTGCTCCTACAGTCTGCTGTCTGAGTCTCTATCACACACTTAACATTCGGTGTGACTGCCATGTTAAACCTGCCAGCTTTGCCTCTATCTAGCTGGCCACTGAGCACACAAAGTTCATCTTGCATCTCTAAAGCATAGGCCAGTTTTAATCCCCTGGAAGAAGCTGGTATATACATTACCTTATCTCACTCAGGAACTCTGAGACACTGCACAGAGCCCTAGTCAGGGTTCTAGACCTGGTGACTCTGCGAGTGATAATTAATTAGGGGAAAAAAACAAACCCCCAAACCATTCCACTTCCTCAGTCAGGTTCCCTGAGCAGATCTTCTGGCCTCACTGAGTACCAGCTGTGTGACCTTAGGAACTCATTTGCCTTCTCTGAGTTTGTTTTTTCATTAGTAAAGTGGTGAGAATACCTGTCTTAGCTGACACAGTACTCAATCATTGCAAGTTAGTTTTGTTTGCTGTTATTTATTCTGACCCTACTTATTTCATTCATCTGACTTCCCAGGCACCCTGATGGCAGAAATCCAGATAATCCTGAGTAAGGGATGGAACTACTCCAGCCATACGATGAATGTCCATGAAACTTCCACTCAATCTCACTAAAGTCGGTTGGTCAACTTGTGAAAGTCCAGCTTTTCATTCATTCAGAGCTGGGCTCCAGTCAACCAGGAAGCCCCACCATGACACTTTGTAAGGATGACTGCCTCCTCTCCGTGCCCTCCCTCACCATGGGCTTCCAGTGCTCAGACCTTCCTAGTATGCTCTTCCTCCCTTCCCCCCAAGAGAAAACAAGCAGAATCCTTACAGGCACACAGGGCAGGCCCAGAGAGTCAGAGAAGCTGCTCAGCCAGGCAGAATCCTGGAGGAGCTGAGCTACGACAAAGGAAGGTGATTGTACATCCCAGGTTTTCAAACTCACCGTTGTACTCCAGGATACGAAAAGAACACCAAGCCATTGCTCCTAGGAGTTGTAGTCATGGCTGGGCAGTCACAGGAGCTTCCAAGGCACCTCTATGCTACTTTTTGGTCATATTTCCCCTTACCTTAAAAGAGTTAATGTGTGTGTGTGTGTGTGTGTGTGTGTGTGTGTGTGTGTATGAGAGAGAGACAGAGAGAGAAAGAGAGTATGTGTCATGAAGTTTGAACTCAGGACATTGGTGCTGTCACTGAGCTTTTCTGCTCAAGGCAGGAGCTCTACCACTTTAAGTTACGTCTCCACTTCCAGTTTTCTGGTGGTAAGAGTCCTGCCCAGGCTGGCTTCAAATCTCCATCCTCAGATCTCAACCTCCTGAGAAGCTAGGATTACAAGCATGACTCACCAATGCCTGGCTATGGTTTAATTTAAAAAAAAAATCAGTGAGCTTACTACAAACAGTCTGGGTATAGCATAATAATCTATTTGTAAACAAAACCACATTTTATGTATACCAAGAAAGAAACTATGTAAAAGAATTCTCCCGTGACAAATTATTTTACAAATGAAATAATCAATCCCTAATTTGTCAATTCTTTCAGCCTGGCTGAAAGAGCTTTAAGACCCTTCTCTGTGGGCTTCTGCAGTGCCTCTACAATGGAGTTTTAAATGCTCCACAGTACTTCAGAGCTGGCTAGTCGCTCTGTCAGATGAGGGGTCAGGTGGGGGCTGGAGGCCAGACAGAGAAGGATCTGGCTCATACTTTTCTGCCCCACCCTGTGCTTCCTGAGGCTCTGAGCCCAGCTTCAGGCCACTGATTTCTGGCTATCCCTTGCCCTACACTTTAGTGCATCAATTCCACTATTTCTCAAGGATACAGCATAGCCAGCAGGAACCCAGTGGTGAGGCAGGAGAGGAACAAGGACCCCGAAGCCAATCACAGCGAAGAAGATATACAGCAGCCAGGCCACAATCTGGAGTGGATGAGGGGGCCAGCTCCACCCATTCCGGCGGGACCGCTGGCCCTGCAGCTCTGGGGAGGGCCCACTGGCCTGCGCAGGTGCTGTCCACACGCTCTTCTCAGGGGCTGTCTTGTTGGAGGGCTTGTTACAGATGTTCATCTCCAGAGAGAGAAAAAGGAGAGAGCATTAGGATGAAGAGGCCCGGGTAGGAGCCCAGGATCCCTTTTCTGCAGCCAGGATTTAGTAGGGGGAAACAGCTGGGACACAAAGCCACCTCTCAAATCTTGGGGGCAACCTAGGGTCCTATCCCAAAAGAGATGGGCAGTAGGGGAGAGTGGGAAGTGGGAATGGAGTGCTGTCCGAAAGCCCCAGAGCAAGCTTGCCCCAGCCTGGCCAGAACAAAGGAGAGTCCAGGGTGATTCAGGACACAGTGTGGCTGCCTGTTACTCAAAGTGCTGTCTCCACAGCCATCAAAGTGAAACCCAATAAGACATGTTCTCATCTGGTAACAATATCAGGCTGGGCCGGAGGGATGAGAACACATGCTGATTCTGTTAGGATTAGTCACCTCCGTCCTGAGATCCAAATGCAAGTGTCAGAGAGGGCCCCTTATCCTCTGCTAAGGGAACTGGGGGTGGGGTGGGGGTCAGAAGGGGGATCTGGCCTCAGCCACGCTCAGCAGACACTTAATCCCTTTTAGAGGGGCCAGGAACTTCCACTCCAGGCTTCAGAAGGGCTGCCTGAGGCTTCTTGGCTGGGAACAAGTCAATGCACAAAAGAAGGGAGGAGGAGTCCCCTCTGCTTCCTTCCAGCAGCAGAAATGACCGTGTTTCTCTAAGCAGATCCAGGCCTGGTATACAGATTTACCTAGAAAGGTGGCCTAATGTCCTTTTGAATCCCTTGAGGAAGTTCAGGAAAAGTCTAGGTCTTGGCTAGAGCCAAACCACCAGATGGTAGCAAACACCACCCCCCATCCCCATCCCCACCTCCAACTCTGCCTTCCCCTTGGCCCAACAGCTGGCTTAGTGTCTGAGGATACACTGGGAGCAGGGAGGGATGGGCTCATCCTTAAAGGAGGGAGAGTCCCACCCACCAGTATCTTCTGAACCCAAGATGGGACTACAATCCAAGCAGAAGCATCACACCTGGGAGGCAGGGTAGCTTTGAACTCTCAATAAGAAGGCCTGGAGCAAGAAACAAAACCTTGGCAGCTGGACATTCTTTCAGGAGCCCTTACCTATAGGCCAGCAATCTAAGCAAAAAAGGCATGGTATATGCCACCCTGGCACATCTGCTTGGATTACTTTCCTACTTCACTGCCTAGCACAATGAATGTGCCTGGCTCTTCAGAGCCCACTTCAAGCATCCTCTCATCTGACCAGCTTTCTCTGATGTCCTAGAATCAGGAGCCTTTTGCTCGGTCTTTATTGAGACTTTCACTTTGCTGTTTGTATCATGTCGTCATTCCCATGTATCCCCCTTTTATATCTGTAGCCCTCGGAGGCAGTAAACACTCAGTGAGTCATTCACCTTTGTCCCCATATGTCTTCCCCCAGGCTGCTGGAACTGTATCTTGTATGTAGTAGATGCTCAGTGAATGTTTGCTGACTTGAAAACATCTGAAATAAAAGGAAATGTGGGCAAAGTAAATGGCAAGGAAACCTGCCCTCTCTTCTGCCATCTGGCTCCCTCAGCCCCATTTCCATTCCTCCTCTTGCATGCACAGGGCCATCCTGTGCCCGTCACCAGTCCCATCACACCATCCACTCTCACTCCCTCTGCCAACCGGCTGTCACACAGGCCATCGGACATTTACTCCTAGATGCTCTGTTCTTCAGCTTCCTGAGGTTCATCTGGTCAAACTTGGCGGTGTTTGAAGTCATCTGTGAGTGGTCTCATCCCAAAGCTAAATAGAGTGATCTTAGTTTTCTCCCAGGGATTCATCGAATCTTCTAGTCACCTTCCTCTTCAATAAAAAGCTACACATGGTGGGGAGGGGAGGAAGAGCTCTGGCCTTAAAGGAAACAGATCTAGGTTTCACTTTTGGCTCTGTACTTCCTAGCTGAGAGACTGTGTGTGCTCTTCTGAAGGTGGTGCTTCAACCAGTGACACTGTGGGCAAATGTCTACTATGAAAATGTTCACTAAGTTGCAGATTTTTTTTTGTCCCTTCAACAACTTCCTGGTTTGTCTTCCTAGCTCTAGGTATGGCTATGGTGCATAGTCTACAAGTTTTATGTCCCAAGTGAAGTAGCTGGTTGAAGTTGCTTTTGCCCTCTCTCTCTTTTTTAATTAAAAAATGTTTGCTTGGCCCTGGTAGCTCATGTCTGTAATCATAGCTACTCAAGAGGCTAAGATCTGAGGATCATGGTTTGAAGTCAGCTTAGGCAGAAAAGTTTGTGAGACTCCTCTCTCACCAGCAAAAGCCAGAAGTAGAAGCATGATTCAAGTGGTAAAGCACCAACTTTGAGTGAAAAACCAAATGAGAGAATGAGGCACCCAGCCCCACTACCAGCACACATACACAGACAATAATAATAATTTTATGAACAGCACATCATACAACATTAAAAACACACTAGCAAGCCGGGTGCTGGTAGCTCACGCCTGTAATCCTAGCTACTCAGGAGGCTGAGATCTAAGGATCACAGTTCAAAGCCAGCCCGGGCAGGAGAGACCGTGAGACTCCTATCTCCAATAAACCACCAGAAAACCGGAAGTGGCGCTGTGGCTCAAGTGGTAGAGCACTCACCTTGAGCTGAAGAGCTGAGGGACAGCGCCCAGGCCCAGAGTTCAAGCCCCACGGCCGACAAAAATAAAAATAAAAACACACTAGCAAACTCAGTAGAAAAATATAGCATGGCTAGGAATGTGGTTTAGTGGTAGAGTGCTTGCCCAGCATGCATGAAGGCCTGGGTTCGATTCCTCAGTACCACATAAACAGAAAAAGCCAGAAGTGGCACTGTGGCTCAAGTGGTAGTGCTAGCCTTGAGCAAAAAAAGCTCAGGGACAGTGCCCAGGTCCTGAGTTCAAGCCCCAGGACTGGGAAATATATATATATATTTAAAATGTTACTATTTATTTAGTCAATAAGAAAATTATTTTAAAAAATCCAAATACTGGCACTGTCCAGAAAATTTTAACAGGTGTATCTATAATTGCTATAAGTTGAACTGCTGAAACTTATTCACTAAAACAGTTTATCTTGCTATCATGCTTTATCTTTGTGTTTATACTTTTAAAAACACATAAATGAAAATGGACAAATTATCAATGCCTGATTTTTGTCCCCCTATTTTTCTATTCACAATCATATAGATGCTTTTTGAGCCCATGGGAGAAAAGTATCTACCATTCAGAACTAATGATAGAAGGAAAAAAGAAAAGGGAAATTGAGAATGAATTTTCCCATCATAGTGAATTTGTAAGCATTTTCTGCATTTACACAGCATGCTAGCTAGACACCTTTTGGCATAATTGTTACACATTAGCATGAAGAGTACATTGTTGACATCTTCAAAAAGGCCAACTGAATAGCTCTGCTTGCCTCCTGCAAGCACCAGCAGCTACACTCAGGAAGCACAGATGTGTTTTGAAGTCCTGAGCCATTTCTGGCACCAGACATTGGAAGGAGAGTTTGCAAGTCAGAAGTTTGGTAGACTTTGATTAGTGCCACAGTATTAAGCCTGTGAGGGTGAAATTTATTCACCCTCCAGTAGAGGGTGCACTTTGGTGGCTTTTGTAGCCATTGGTTTCCTGGGTGATTCACCACTGGTGGATTTTGATTGGCAGGCAGTCTGCTTTGTAATAGCCTTGGTATTGAGACCTCAGACCTCCGTACTACCCCCTTTTCCTCTGCCTGGAGTTCTGTGAGCTGTTGGCTGTACTGGTCTTAGAGAGCCAGGGTATCCCAGTGGCCCTACAAAGGCCCTAAAGCCACCACATGGCTATAAAAGCAATTCTGAAGTTATTTTCCTAAGAGAGTACACCCAAACAATTCATTGTTATAAAAAGTAGGCCACTGAATTGCCATTCTAATCTTGTCACCTCCAATTGGTGACAAATGGATTATAAAGCTGGCAAGCCTGTTTTTGCAAGCAAATCTTTGTTCCCAATTTGTGGAAACAGTCATGGGTCATCAGGTGGAGCCCTGTGGATACAGTTGGGCTGGATGGTTTCACTCTGGGACCAAATCTCTGTATTGCACATGAGCTCTCCAGGGACACCATCACTGGGCAAATATCTTGACATCAACCTATGGATTGAGTGTCAGCCTGCCTTCACCTCTGTTATCCCAACACCTAAGAGCCCTATACCCTGAGGGAGAAACAGAGGCACATGGCTGATACCTTCCCATTGCCTGGTTGTGGCCACAGGTACTCCTTATGCTACTGCACCCTAGACTTCTGGGGCAGGAGTCACCATGCAGGCCAGGGGCTGGCTGCAAACAGCCCTGGGGGCAGCTCCCACTCAAATCAGAATACTGTTAGGCTGGAGAGGTCAGCCAGAAGAAGCATGTTGCCTACTCCCAAATCCTGCCACAGCCAACTTTTAACTGACAACATTTTCTCTCATAGAATTGATGGCCACAAATTCCTTTGGCCCAAAAGATTTTGATTAAAAGGACTGGGAGGTCGGAGAGAATCCAAGATGGGCCCAAGGCCCACATTGGGGCCAAGCATTGTCATCAGACCTGTCTCCCTCCCCTCTCAGCACTTCTCAGACAAACTAGTTTGAGAATGTGTGGCTCTGCTCCCCAATAACCTGGTCAGCTAGTACACACAGATCCTGATGAGGCAGTACTTACCAGGGCCCAGCCCTTTGTGTAAATTGAGGACAAACATAGATAAGAACAGGCACTTTACCCTCAGCAACTGCTTTTCTGGGGATCCTGAGAGACTGCCATCAGGACAGTGAGTGCAGGGGCATTTTGACAGTGCTTGCAATAGGCCAGTTATTCAGTGTGAGAGATGGTGCAGAGCCCAGAGATCTAAACCCTGAGAAGCTACAGGGCTGAGTTATCAGAGCCCTAGGAGGCCAAGTAGGGGAGACCTGGGCACTGCTGAAGAAGTTACCAGGAGTCAAAACAAGTTTAAAGCAGGAGATGATGCATAGTAAGGAATGTTTTCAAAAGCTTTCTAGATGGGGCTGGGAGCGCGGCTCTAGTGGTGGAATGCCAGAACAGCAAGCACAAGGCCCTGAGTTTAATCCCAGTACCAGCCTAAAATTAAAACAAAAAAAATGCTAATAAATGCTTTCTAGACATGGGAGAGTGGGGGTTATGAGCAAGAAGGGCATTGGTATGGGGAGAGGTGACACAACAGGAAACTCGCTCAGGAAGACAGCAGCCCAGCATCCCCGTGCTTGGGGAGAACATGGTCAGAGGGAGAAGGTCAAGCCCTTAAACTAAGCTCCCTGCTGCACTCGTGGTGCCCCCAGCTGCATCTGGTGGCTGTTATGTGGGCCTTGGTAAAAACATTCTTCACTCTCTTCTGCTTCCAAAGAACAAACCACAGAGTCAGGCTTGCAGAGATAGAGGACAGCCAAGAGCAAGGGAGCCCTGTAGAGTTTAAAGCCACAGAAGGCTGCTGCCTTGGAAAGTCAAGGACCTACCTGGCTTCTGAGGAAGGAAGGAAGGCCAGAAAGGCTGAACAGGCTCCTCCCTTGTCCGTACAAGGTGCAGGCCATTGCCAGGAAGACAAGAATCTATTCAATACTCATTTGTTAAATGCCTTAAATAGCATTTTCAAAATAGGGTGAAGCTACCTGAATTTATATGCGTAAGTTAAATGAGGGAAATCTTAATATTTCAAGTTCTCACTATATACAGATACATGGCAGATCCACTTCCTGCTACCTGTGTTCCAATAAAAATATTTAGTAGCTAAGTATAATATTACACATCAGAAAACTGTGACAAGGGATTACTTGAGCCTGGGAAACATAGAAACACACACACACACACAATTAGGAATGTTGCTTGGAAATTTATACATAGCCCTGTCAAAGGAACCCAAGTAAAGTAAAAAGTTCTAGGTCTGGAAGGCTGAAGGGCAGCTCTGGATTCCTGCAAGATGTCTAAGGACTCCAGAATCAACTCAACTACAAAAGAGAGTTGCTGGGGGAAGCAAAGGAACTGGGAGGGTATTGGTCTGGGGTAGGAGAAGGACTGAAGTGGGGGCTTGAAGAGCCCCACTGATGGGGAAAAGAAGGTTGGCACCAGGGAATCTGAGACAGAACCCTTTTCTGCCTCTGAGATCTAGTAGCCTTAGATCTAAGGCTGACATAGAGATTTGCTTTTTCTCTGTACCCTTTGTACTGTTTAAATTTTTAAATTTATAGACATTTGCTGTTGTTTTTAAGTAAGCTTGCAGCACAGCTCAGAAGCCCTGAGATTAATTCCACACTGCACATACACATACATACAATTAATTAACACAAATTACTCCTTGCCCTCTTGGCCCCCCTGGGCTGTCTTGTAAATCAAATGCACTTCCAGGCCAGACAAACCAGGAATTCCTGCCTAACAACCATGTAACAAGAGTGTTTGGTCCTAGTTTAAGTGCTTCATTACTCTTGAAAGCAATTTTGAGCTGTTGAGCTTTTAGGAAGAGCCACAGCACTCTCTGTTAGGGGGTCTTACCAAAACTAGAACCAGACCCTAGGCAGTATAACCGACCCCTGCTCCCATTCTTGGCCAAGGGTCTAGCTCAATACCCTATGATACCCAGAACCTAGAAGGTGCACTCCACAGACAGTTTTGTTTTGTCCCAAACATCTTTTCTTTTTCCTAGAAAATCTGCACTTCCTGTGAGAGATTGTCTGTGTCAATGGGTGCTTTTCTTTCTGTTTGTTCTCATTTTTTCAGTATTGGATATTGTACTTGGGGCTTCACCTTGAGCCTATTAACCAAACATTCTACCTCTTGAACTAAGTTCCTAGCCCTCAAGAAAGAAAAAAAAATGCTGGTACCAGAGTTTGAAATCAAGGCCTCAATGGTTTGAAGTCCTACTTGCTTGCCTGGTTTGATCAGCTGGCACTCTATACCACTTGAGCCATGCTTCCACTTCTGGCTTTGTGTTGGTTAACTGAAGATAAGGGTCTCCTGAATTTGTCTGCCATGAAAGTTTGAAACTGAAATTCTCCCATCTCAGCCTCTTAACTAGCTGGGATTGTAGGTATGAGTCAGTCATTGGACCTGGCTTGACATCAAACTCTAGATGCTCCTAACCTACCTCTGCTCCCCAACCTAAGTAGCTAGGATTACAGACATGTTTCAGCATGCCTGCCTTTCTTTAGGCATTTCTTTTCTTTCTTTCTTTCTTTCTTTTTTTTTTGGTCGGTCGTGGGGCCTGAACTCTGGGCCTAGGCGCTGTCTCTGAGCTCTTCAGCTCAAGGCTAGAGCTCTACCACTTGAGCCATAGTACCACTTCCAGCTTATTCCACTTATATGGTGCTAAGGAATCAAATGCATGTATGCAAGGCAAGCACTCTAACACTAAGCCACCTTTCCAGCCCTCTTTAGGTATTTCTAAGACAAGTTTTGGGGGGTGTTTTTTTCCCCCAGAATTTTTTTGAAATAATCCTCATTGAGATTATTTATTTATTTATTTTGGTGCTGGTTGTGGGGCTTGAACTCAGGGACTGGGCACTGTTCCTGAGCTTCTTTTGCTCAAGGCTTGTGAATACTACTTGACCCACAGCTTCACTTCCACCCTGGCTGGCATCAAATCGCAATCCTCAGAACTCAGCCTCTTGAGCAGGCGTGAATCATTGGTGCCCAGCTTCATGGAGATTTAACATGCTCCCATTTTTGTTGTTGTTTTTTGGGGGATGTGTGTATATGCCAGTATTGGGGCTTAAACTCAGGAACTGGGCACTGTCCCTGAGCTTCTTTGCTCAAAGCTAGTGCTATACTTCTTCAGACACACCTCCATTTCCAGCTTTTTTCTAGTTAATTGGAGAAACGAGTCTTACACTTTCTTGCCTAGGCTGGCTTTGAACCTCGATCTTCAGATCTCAGCCTCGTAAGTAGGATTACAAGCATAAGCCACTGGTGCTCAGCTATATGCCCAATTTTAACCACATAAAGGGAGTTGGAGAGAAATGCTTTATAGTGTATATTATAGTGTAATGCAAAAAAAAAATCATTTGTAAGAGACTTTTAGGGGTAAGTACTTTATTCAAATTCCCTACAGATCCCAGAAGAGTATCTTAAAAATTAAGAGTATCTTAAAAATATGGTTTGACTAAAGAATACACAGCACATAATTCCCAGAAAATAAACTGGAACTTCAAGTTGTTCCCAAAGATCTCTCCAGTCATTGGTCTCAGATGTGGCTGGGCTCTTTACTTTCTCTCTCATAAACAATATGCTGAAGGCAGTTGCTATGGCAAGAAAAAAAACTTGAAACCTCAGTCTTTCCCGAGTTGACATGGTGTGCAAACATTTCTGTGCCATTCTCCTGCAGCAACCACTACAAACTGTGTGGAAATACAGATTAATACAAGAAGACAAAGAGGAGGGAGCAACAGGAAGCAGAGACAAGGCAATGAAGGAGGCAAGGATTGTGGATTTTAACAAGGAAATCAACTAAAGATTTTAAGAGCCAGCCTTGGGGAACACCCACCCAGAATGTCTTTAAGAACAAAGTTGCAACAGAACAAAATAAGAAAAACAGAAACAAAGGGGGGGGGGGGAAACAGGCTAATTAAATACCACTGTTGCTTTTATTTATCTCTTGGTGATTGCCCCTTTACAGACCTTTCTAACCACAAGTTCCACAAAAGCAGGGACCACCACTCAGCCATATCTGAATCCATCTCTCCTTAAGTGAAGGAACTGAAGCCATGCTTTAGCATCATCTCTACTGCCATTATGCCCTAAACCAAACCTCCATCATTGCTCTCCTACAGTGTTTTGATGATAATAATAGCCATCACTGACATTTGGAGGGTACTTATTCAAGGCCAGGCACTGCTTAAGTGCTTCCAGGGAATTCACTTAATTCAACCCTCAAAACACTCTATCATTTCAAACTGTTCTCGTAGACCCATCTAATCATTGGTATCCAATGCGGATGGCCCCTTGCTTTGGCACTCATTTATAAATAACACCCTCAACATCCTCCTTGCACAAACCAGAGAATCAAGTCTCAGACAAAGTATGTCCTGGGAGGCACAGCTAGACAGGCAGAACCAGGACAGCCAGCAGATGACTTCTTCACAGAAGTCACACTGAGATGAGCTTTTAAAAATGTGAAACCTAGCTGGGCACTGGTGGCACATGCCTGTAATCCTAGCTACTCAGGAAGATGAGATTTGAGGATGGGTTGGAAGCCAGCGGGGGTCAAAAAATCCCTGTGAGACTCTATCTCCAATTAACCACTCAAAAACTGGAAATAGTGCTGAGGCTCAAGTGGGAGAGTTCTAGCCTTGAGCACACAGAGGCTCAGGGACAGTGCGCAGGCCTTGAGTTCAAGTCCCACAACTGACACAAAAAAGAAGGAAGAAAGGAAGGAAGGAAGGAAACAAACTCACTAACTTGCCAGGTGGCCTGAAGCTCACAATTGTAATTCTAACTATTCAGGAGACAGATCTGAGGATAGGGGGTCAAAGCTGGCCCAGAGAAGGAAAGTCTATGAGACTCTCATCTCTGATTAACCACCAAAAGGCGGGTGGCTTGAGCTGTGGCTCAAGTGGTGGAGGACCAGCCTTGAGCAGGGATGGCACCCAGGCCCTAAGTTCAGACCCCAGTACCAACACACACACACACACACACCCATCAAAACTTTCAGTGGTTTCCTCAACCTGCTAGGACGAAATTCTAACTCTCAGCATGGCCTTCCTTCAAGAGCCCTTGCCCTTTCTGTCCCATCCTAATATCTACTGCCTTCAGATCTTTTGTATTTGCTTTTCCCTCCGTTAGAAAAACGCCCTTCTGCTGTTCACACTGCTGGCTCCTGTCCAACTTCCACGTCTTAGATTAAAAGTCACCTTTCCAAGGCGGACCCTCCCCGGCCACCCCCTCCGTTTCAGCGCCGGAGCACTTTCCCGATCGGAAATCACGTATGTCATGTGTCTGGCGCCTGCTTCCCCACCCCTCCTTAGTTGTCTGGGGGTTGTGGAGACGGAAGGCATTTGGCTCGGGCCTTCCGTGGCCCCGCGCCTGGCACCGAACCTGGCACCCGGTGCGTAGCTGCGAACCTGAACAATTCTAGAAGGAAGCCTCGCGTTGGGCCAGGTCCCGAGGCTCGAGCCCAGAGCCCTGCCGGGCATGCCGCAGTCCGGCCCCACGGCCCCGGCCCGGCTCGGGGGTGAGCAAAGCCGCGGCGGCTCCTCACCTGTTCTCGGTGGCAGCAGCGCCAAACTGGCCCTGCCAAGGTCAGCCAGAGGCTCGGCCCCGCCCAGGCCGGCCGCCCTGCCCAGGCCGGCCGCACTTCAGACCTCCGCGGTGGTGTCGGTCCCCGGGACTGGGAGGCCACAGGCCCGAGAGCGAGGACCCATCCCGGACTAAGGTTGGGCCGCCGGGTCCTCCCGCGCCAGCTCGGGCGGGCGGGATGCGCGGCCGGGCCAGGCCGGGGCGGGTTGGGCCTCGTCCGGCGCTGGGCCCGTTCCCTTGGCAACAGCGCGGGCTACGGCGCCCCACAGCGGCCAAACCGCGTTGCTTCTCTTAGCGCGGGTACCCTGGCTCGGGGCGGGGCTTGCCAGAGACCCCCGCCGGCACCTTGTCCCTCCCACTTCCCATTGTTTTCGAACTCGTCTCTGAGAAAATACTTTTAATACCCCCCCCCACACACACACCCCTACCCCTGATTTCCTGCAGTCCTGACTTTCCCCAGTCCAGAGTCTCTCCCCTGAGACCACCACTTTCAGGAAGTCCTGCACTTCTTTTTTTGGACCCTGGATCACATTGCCCTGGCTGACCTAAAACCTGTTATACAACTCAGGCTAATCTCGAACTCGTGATCTTCCTGACTCAACCTCTCAGTAGAACTGGGCTCTATTTGCTTGTGTGTGTGTGTGTGTGTGTGTGTGTGTGTGTGTGTGTGTACATAAAGCATAATGAAACTCACAAAATACTGTTTGAAAAGGGAGGAAAAGAGAAGGAAATTAAAGGAATGTAATACAGCAGTGCACATGATAAAAGTACACTATGCATCTATGGAGTGTTCACAATAAAACTTGCACTATTAGTGATTCCCAATAAAATAAAAATAAACTCTCCAGTCAGGGTCCTCTCTGGTACTGAAACCATAATCATCGTCCCAGTCTGTAAGGATTTTTGGATTTGGACTCTGTGAGCCCCATTCAGGACTGTCAGGGGACAGACATCAGAGCCTGATGGCTTTCTTTCCTCTCCTTCTTTGGGGGATGTGCTTGCTTAGTTGGATTCCTTAAAATTTCCCTTTCTCCTTCTCTTGGAGGCACTCAGGATGGATCCTCCTCTGAGACTTTCTCAAAAGATAGGAAGAGCCTTTGTTGTCTGCTATTATTTTCTCCATATCTCCAAGCCCCTCAGATGATAAGCTGGCTGGCTGCTCAAAATAGGGAGATAGAGACTGGAAACATCCTTATCTCTAAGTGTGTAAGTTACATGCATGCAACAAAAGCCAACATAACTCTTTCTGCTCTGTCATGTGCCGGCTGTGGACCCTTTATGCAAGTAGCTAAACTGCTCTATAATTTAAATTCTTGCTTTCAGGACTGATTAAAAAACAAACTTGCTGTGGAATACATATCAATGTTACTCTGGCTTCAGAGACACCGGATGAGCCCGCAGTTCTTATCTGGAAATGGAGAACTTAGGGTCAAACAGATGGTAACCTAGAAATCAAAGTGGAGGATGGGCACATGCATGCCCACAGAAAGGAGAGAGATCTAAGAGTCAGAGGCTTCTAGACCTTCCTGCCTCCACAGTACCTCTCCTGCATGTTCCTAGGATGTTTTAGATACAACACATGTCTATAAGGTAGGATAGATAAATGAAGTGACAGGAAAGTTAAAAATAATGAATAAGAACCGGGAAGTCAAAACTGAAAAAATAAATCTTACTCACAAGCTCTCCTCCTATCACTTTCTCCTTTAACATGTTAAATACATTAACAGAAGCTGGACTGCGTGGTGCATGCTTGTAAGCCTTACTATTTACCAGGCTGAGATTTGGATGATCACAAAAAAAAAAAAAAAATGGTAAGAAACTCCTTTCAAGGAAAAAGCTGTGCATCTGTCATATCAGCTATCCTATTCAAATAACAAAGCAAAAATGGTTGGAGGCCTGGATCAAATGAGATAGTACATGCCTAGCAAGCTCAAGGGCCCAATTCAAAGCCACTACAAAAAAAAGTAATGAATTGGGCTGGAGTGGCGCCTCAAGTGGTAGAGCACCAAAAGTGAACAAGCAAGCTGAGCAAGAGGCTAAGACTCTGAGTTTGAGGTACTGAGTTCAGGCCTGGATACCAGCACAGGCATACACAAAAGTATAATTAAATAACAGACTAGGGAGTTGTAGAGAAAATATGCAAGTGTGCCTCCTTTAAGGTGTTAAGAAGCTGCAAACTGTGAAATAGACAACTAAATAGAAGTTTGGAAACTCACACCTACCTGTCCCTGTGTTTTAGGTAAGTTAAGACCACATTACCATTTTAACAAATAATAAGACCAATTTTAGCTACATTTTATGTGTAGGGCATTTTTGGAGGGGATGTTATTCAGGCTTCCATTTGCTTAAATAAGCAAGTAAATAAAGATAAGCTGACAGGTGACCCACTCTAAACCTATTGTCTCTAAAGTCTAGGGAGTGCCAGAATACATGATTATATACAGTCCCTTAGCTTAGAAAGTCTAAAGACCCCTGATGAGAACCACCATTTAGTATCTTCATCCCATTCCCCCTGTGGGAAGCAGTAATTGTTTCTCTCTATTTCTCCCTATTTTATCCTATTTTATGAAAAAGAAATCCTTGGAATACTTCTACCTTGTGAGATTCTTCTTTTTTATTTGTGAGATCTCTCAAAATGTCTTTTTGTCTTGGACATCAAGATCTTAGAAACTATAAACTGGGAAACTGAGAATGTTCCTTGTTCCTTTTCTTCCTAGGATAAACTCTGCCTGCCTTCTTTATCTTTGCCATACTCCTCCCTTTGGGACCTCTAAAAGATATCACCATCAATCCATCATCTCCTCTCTATGCTCAGCTCTTTCCTACCTAACACAACTAGTTCCCAAGACAAACTGTCTTCTGAAATGTATTCTGTCCCTACACCCCACCAGAATCTTCCTGGCTGAGCATGTGGCAGTTTTCTGTCTGGTCTTAATATCAATCAGCCTTCCTACTTCGAGTCCATAATTCTCTAAGCTGTAAGCTTCTCTTTCTTTGCTTTCCTTTCTTCCTTCCTTCCCTCTCTCCCTCGGTTTCTCCCTTTCTCCCTCCCTTTCTCCCTCCCTTCCTTCCTTCCTTCTTCCCTTCCTTCCTTCCTTCCTTCCTTCCTTCCTTCCTTCCTTCCTTCCTTCCTTCCTTCTTTCCTTCTGCAAATGGAAGTCTAAATAACCTCACTTCCAAAAATGCCCATGCCCTAATAACATCCCATCCAAAGATGTTCAAGTCTTAATCCATAGAGCTGGTTAATTTGTTACAAATTGAAAGGGATTTTGCAGAAGAGATCAAGTTAACAATCTCATTGGGGGAGATTATCCCAGATTGTCTGCATGGGCTCAAGAGAATCACAAGAGCCCCTAAAGGAAAAGGCAGGAGAGCCAGATTAGAAAAAGGACAGGTGATGATGGAAATGGATGTCAGAAAGATTTAAGGACACTACACTGCCTGCTTTGAAGATAGAAGAAAGAGCTATGAGCCAAGGAAAGCAGACAGTTTCTATAGTTAGGAAAGTCAAGGAAATAGTTTCTCCCCTAAAGCCTCTGGAAAGAATCAGCCTGTTATCACCTTGCTTTTAGCCCAGTGAGACACATTGCAACCTTCTTACCTCCAGAACTGGGGAATAACAAATATGTACTGTTTCAAACCACTCAAGCTTGGTTCTGATGGCTCACACCTGTAACCCTAACTTCCTGAGAGGCTGATATCTGAAGACTGAAGTTTAAAACCAGTCTGGGGGCTGGGAATGTGGCTTAGTGGTAGAATGCTTGCCTAGCATGCATGAAGACCTTGGTTCGATTCCTCAGCACCACATAAACAGAAAAGGCTGGAAGTGGCACTGTGGCTGAAGTGGTAGAGCACTGGCTTTGAGCTAAACAGTTTAGGGACAGCCCCAGGATTGGAAAATAAATAAATAAAAATAAAACCAGTCTGGGTAGAAAAGTTCATGAGACTCTTATCTCCAATTAGCCACCAAACAACAACAACAAAGGTAAGTGAGAGCCTGAGGCCCTGAGTTCAGCCCAGTACTGACACAAAGAAATTAAAGCTAAAAACTATTGGAGTTTTGATTATTTGTTAAAGCAGTGATAAGAAATACAATGGATTTCAAATAAGGGTAAACACAATACATAGAACAATTACATATTTGTGTATAAGTGGTCATCTTCACTTGAAATGAGAATCCAACCCAGGTGATGGTGGCTCAAGCCTAAAATCCTAGCTACTTATCCCTGTTCTCTGTGATAAATGCAACTTCTGGACCAGGTAGCATTTGCTTTAACCTTAGGCCTTTTCCCATAGGTTACCCTTTACTGGGAGTCTTTCCCCACATGCATGCGAGCACAAGTGTGCTTGCACACACACATGCACACACACACACACACACACACACACGTACTACAGAGCCAGTTTCTACAAAAATTAGCCTTTTTTTTTTTTTCTGGGACACGTCAGCCCCTCAGGGCTATGTGCCTGTCCAAAGCTGTTACCTCTGACCCATAGGCCAGGTCTGTCCAGAGTAAAAGAACCCACGCCATTGGGAAAAAAGGCCAACTGTGTTTTTGTGTGTTTATGATCTGAATAGTATCTGAGAAGACTGGCTTACTTGACTCCTGGGAAGTGTCAGGGAACTCCTAGGCTGGCAGGGTAGGGAAGGCTCATCCTAGCCTGGCTCTGAGCCAACAGTAGGTCCTTAATCAGAGCCTTGGGCTCTCAGGCTTCCTGGAAATCTTCCTGGAGCCCTGTCTTACTACAGATCAGTAGTCACCTGTTTCAGCCCTAGCTCTGCCAGTCACCAGCTGGAGACCCTGGGAAAATCTCTTAACCTTTCTAAGTCTCTGTTTGCTCTTATGTAAAATGAAGCTACTAACAGCTACTGTAGCAGGCTGTGACAATTGATCATGCTGATAAAGCACACAGAGAATGTTCAATGGGTTGTAGTCACTGGTGTGTATAATCTAGATCTTTCCATGTCATTCTACCAGGAAATGATGCTGATCATTTCATCAACACATGCAATTAAGTTTAAATAGCAAATTAGCCTTGGTGGGAGGTGGCCATCCAGAGCTCTTAACTCTCCTGGCCTCCTTCATCTGGGTCACAACACCCTCTCCAATGGACCACGGATGATTCAGCCCATCCATCTGGTTTGTCCCTATCACCAGCATCTTTACCCCTCTGGCAGCACCCTGAACTCCTGATTTGCCTCTCTGCTATCACTGGGAAAACAGAGTAGAGCTCCTGTTCCTGTCCCTTCCCCATCAGTCTATTCTCACAGACTGCAGAAGGAAGAGAAGGAGGGAAAAGGGGGAGAAGGAGAGGAGGAGGGAGGGAGAAGGGAGGAGGGCCAGGAGGGGGACAGGCAGGGGGAAGAGGAAGAACTAGACTAGACTATTTTACCTTCTGCTTATAACTCTTACCTCTCAATAAACTAAGAAATTAGAAACAAAGCCATCAGTCTCCAAAACTTTGTCTGCTCCCTAATTCCCAATGACCTCTGAGACCTCATTGACTTTCCTTCCTTTCCTAAAAAGACTCAGTTCCTTCCATCCCAGGCAAGCTTTCCTAGGAAATGGTCAGATAAAATTCCTGAACCAGCCAGCTTATCCATTTGGGCCTGGGCCATCAGAACCTGCCCTGTAATTGATTCTCAGACCACCTGGAATATCACATCCTCTGGGAAAACTTATGCTACTCCATCCCCCTAGGAGAGGTCCTCATACCCATAGGACCTTGGGACTCTGCTTTCTGGTTGCTTGTCAGCGGCTCCTTCCTTGTGTAATAATCTGATTAAGGCCTGTTTCCCTAGCCAGAGCGAGATCAGACAGGAAGAATAATGCTTGTCTTGCTAGCCCATTGTTTCCCAAACTGAGCCAGGAACACAGTAAGCAGTCAATAAATGCACAAGGAATAGAGGAAGAAACGAATGAATAATGCTACAGATTCTTCTGAGAAGCTTTTTGTAAAGATTTTTTTTAAAGGTGTAGGAGGAATTAATGGGATCTATCGAGAAAATCAGTTTTTACTTTTTGGGGAGATTATTTTTGTATAAAAGCTGATTTGATTGCACACAGTGCTGATGGTTTACTTCTGTAATCCTTGCTCCTCAGAAAGATGAAACTTGGAAGATCAATATTGAAATTCAGCTCTGATAAGAAAGTCTGTGTGACTCTTTCTCTAAGTGACTGTCCAGAAGCCTGGCTGGAGGTGTGGCTCAAGTGATAGAGCACCAACTATGAGCACGCACGCTGAGAAAGAGCAAGGTTCTGAGTTCAAGCCCTGTAAGTAAATTAAAAAAAAACAATGGTAGGAGACATGGCTCAGGTGGTAGAGTACCAGCTAATGAGTGAATGTCAGATACTGAGTTCAAGTCCTAGTCTCAGACCAAAACAAAAACAAAGAAACAAAAATGGACTTTTCTGGACTTGGGATGTTCAGTGGCAAGCACTTGCTTAGCATATAGCAGGGGCCAGATTCAATCACAAACTGGAAAAAATAAAATAAACCTGGCTTTATATTATCATCATTACCCACATAGCTTGGTGTGTGTGTGTGTGTGTGTGTGTGTGTGTGTAACAGTATTGGGGATACACAAATAAACCTGGCTTTATAATTCATCATTACCCACATAGCTTGGGGTGTGTGTGTGTGTGTGTGTGTGTGTGTGTGTGTGTGTGTAACAGTATTGGGGACACACTCTCCCTTAGCTTTTTCCCTCAATGTTGCTGCTTTACCACTTGAGCCACTGCAAGAATTTTTTTGGTTAATTGGAAATAAGAGTCTCATGAAGTTTTCTGCCCAGAGTTGGCTTTACATTTTGATCCTCAGATCTTAGTCTCCTGAGAAACTAGGACTATAGGTGTGAACTACCATACCCAGCTTTTTTTTTTCTTCCAGTTTGCTACATTCAAGACATTTTCCTCTCATTAATTTTTTCCTGTTCAGTGGTTTTTACGACTAACTTTGTGCTTTAAGCAAGAAGTAACCTTGTTTGGTATTTAAAGTATTCCCTCAGCTTCCTTGTGAGAAGGTACTGGCAAATCTCTCTTATTGTTGGCTAACCACTCTGCTTGGAACACAATGTCATCCTTCTAGAACTCTTTTTAGGACGCAAATAAAACTTAATTCTATTTGTCTCTAGTTGGGAAACAAGGTGTTTAAAATCAGCACCTTATGAGAAAGAGGTGCTGAGAATTGTCTTCCTCAAAGGCACATGAAATAAAAACCCTGGTTGTGTGGGAAATTCTGGGAACTAAAGATTTTTTAAGGCTTTTTCTCTCCTCTGTTTTTTTTTTATTTTAATTTTATGTTTCTTGGAAAACTGAAGGCTTGTATTTACCATATGTGTTACCTAAGATGCAGAAAGGGGGAGGGAGAGAGAGAGAAATCCCTGGGCTGCTAATGATTTCCAAGTTTATGCCAGCCTGGCTCTGACAGTGACCTTCAACCTTGCAGGGCTCCTGAGAGGGGGATTTCCTTTCAGCCTGCAATTCTTCATTTTGCTTGCTCATTTCTGTGGGGAATGGAGCCTGCATGCAAAGCTGTTGGCTGCTGTCTCTTTATTTCCAAAATTGTGCAGAGCTGAGACACCTGAAATTTTTTCCTCAAATGCTTTTGAGCAAAATCTCTGCTGAGAGCTTTCTCAGTCCTGCTTCCAGAGGAATTTGTTTTGAGTATTCGTATCTCAAGACCTTAGATAACCCATCATAATTAACAGAAAAAGCTGAAAATCTAGTGCTCTGAGCTGGGACTGTAGGTTAGTGTTGGGAAAGGCCTGCTTTCTCCTGCTGACTGATGGCTGGATTCTGGTTGGTGAGGAATAATGCCCAATTCATGTTTAAAAAAAAAAAAAGTTCAGGGACCAGTGGTTATACTTGCCTCTTCTCTCTGAACAAGGAATGTATTTTATTGTCTTTTGCCTGGGGCTTGAACTCAGGGTCAGGGCACTGCCCCTAAGCTTTTTTTGCTTAAGGCTGGTGCTCTGTCATTTGACCCACAGCTCCACTTCCAGCTTTTTGCTAGTTAACAGCCTGGGCTGGCTTCAAACATCCATCCTCAGATGTCAGCCTTCTGAGTAGCTAGGATTATAGGCATGAGGCACTGGCACCCAGCTTCAAGAAATGGTTTGATGAGAGCTCTAGGGGTATTATAAAGCCCCAAAGGCTGTCAGTTAAAAATATTTCCAGGGGCTGGGAAGGTGGCTCAGTGGTAGAGTGCTTGCCTTGCATGCCCGAGGCCCTGGGTTCGATTCCTCAGCACCACATAAAGAAAAAAGCCGGAAGTGGCACTGTGGCTCAAGTGGTAGAGCGTTAGCCTTGAGCTGAAGAGCTGAGGGACAGTGCCCAGGCCCAGAGTTCAGGCCCCACAACAGAACCCCCCCCCAAAAAAAATTCCATAACTACCCAGACTGTCTGATCTTCCCATGATGGAAGCCAGAGTGGATTTGGCCCTTTTGGGAGGGTAGAGGTTGGTGGAGATTAGCTAACTCCTGACTAAAATAACATAATGCAATGAATAGGACATATATGGGGGGGGGAGGTCTGGTATGCTTCTTTATTTTTTATTTTTGCCAGTCCTGGGGCTTGAACTCAGGACTTAGGCACTGTCTATGAGCTTCTTTTGTTCTACCATTTGAGCCACAGTACCACTTCTGGCTTTTTCTGTTTATGTGGTACTGAGGAATTGAACCCAGGGCTTCATGCATGCTAGGTAAGCACTATCACTAGCTGGCATTCATATTTTTAACCAAGTGATTAGCACAGGTGATTCTGATTCATGGCTACCCCAAGTCCCCCACCCTTAGCCTACCCCTAACTCATGAGAGAGGCAAAAAGAAAGAAAGAGGACACAAAGTGTAAGCTTAGACCTCCGATTGGGGCTCCATCAGGAGATGACCCCATATTCTGAAAAGCCTTTCAAGCCACAAAACTCTCTCCCTCCTCCCCCGCCCCACCAGCCTTGGGTTTTCACGTTTAGAACAAAACAAACCCACTCACTATTTGCATACCAGTGGTAAGGGACCTCCACAGAGAACAGGGACCACTCATAGGTGGTTGCCTTTTCAAGGAATTTGCTGGAGAAAATTGGAGGCAAGGCTGTGAACAAAGCCCCTTCCATCTGGTTTCAGTTTATTTAAAAAAACAACATACACAGGCCTCCCTACCAGCAATCAGAAGACAGCCTGTGCTACCCCAGGGGAGTATTAGCCACCAGGGGTGGGGCTGAATTATGTATATGCAAATAAATTACACCAGCCGGCCAACAGCAACTAATTTTTGTATCTTTTGCAGTTGTTCTGCCAAGAAAAGGCCTGAATCAGGGACAATGAAGCTGTAAAGAAGCAAGTTTTGCAATTACTTTTAACAATCAAGTTGCCTTAATTCTGCCTTTGGGAGACATGTTTCTTCTCCAGAAGCAAAAAAAAAATTAATAAGTCTTTAACCTGGGCTATTGCCCACTGAATAATACCAACCTCCTAGGCTGAAGGGCTAGGGCAGCGTGGTCTCAGAGTTTGGAGAGCCTGTGATCCAGGGTGTGGCATTTTAACTTTTCTAAACTTCTTTCCTTAAGTCTAGGAAAGGACTAACGATTGTACCTGCAAGCTGAGCACCAGGACTGGCATGCAGAAACACACAATAAATGTGAAAGAGGGTTATTAATAACCCAAAATCACACTGGAGGATCCAAGAGGGATCTCAAAGGCAGCCAAACACTCTCCCTTCCTAAGTGCTCTCAGCTGGGGCTTGCTTGTCCCCCGGGGCTAACTTTGAACCGTCTACAAAATTCTGTTTCCCACCTCCTAGGATCCTAATTCCCAAGCATCTGCCTCCAGTACTAGAGACAATAAAATAACTCATTGGAGGGTGCCAGACAGAATTTGAAAACCCAAATGATGCTCCTGCCTTCCTGAATCTTACTGCCCCTCACTCCACAACTCAGCCTAGATAGGATACCTCTAAAACATCAGTGATTTCACCTTCCAAATCTGGGATGTGCTTGAGCCTGTGGGCATCCAGCTGCCTTTGGCCTTAGCCCTTACATGTCCGAGGTTATCTCATTCTGTCTAAGTAAGACCTTTGTTCCTGGCCATTATTAGATGCAGTGACAAGACTCCCAACCTCCACCCTTCCCACCTCCGCCAAATCCATTTCCTGGCCAAATGGGACACGAGTCTCCTTTGCTAAGAAGTGTCCCAAGTTCTCCTTTGCCCTTGGAATCCAATATAAGACATTCCATGTTACAAACAGCTCTGCACTAACACACTCTCCAGGAGCACAGACTTTGGGATCAGGTACATTCGAGTTTGAATGTTGAGGCCGATCCAAGTGTACTTGAATTTGAGACCTGAGAGGTTTTCTTAGCCTCAAGAAGTCTCCTTTCCCTTGAATGAAAAACAGTGATAATGAGACCCGCTATAAAGGGCTATTGTGGGGCCTCCTGCACCCAACCCAGGCTTGGCACAAAGCACGAGGCCAGTGCATACAATGAAAGTTGAGGATGTGGTGGGAAGGAGGTGGCTGCCAGGACTTGGGAAGATGATGAGACCAGCTTTGGACATGTTGTATGCGAGGAGCCTATGTGTGTCCAAGGGAGGCATCCAGGGCAGCTGGAAGAGTGGGACTAGAATCAAGAAGGAGGCCTTGGCTGGGGAGTACGGAGTGTGGGCGTCATCAACATGTGAGTAGGAAGATGAGCTCATTGGGGGGGGGAGGTGGAGGGGTGAACAGGACATGAGGCCCTCACAGCAAGAGGCTCACCCACGAGGAAGACAAGCTCATGAAAGAGGCTGGAGAGGTAGGAGGAAACCCAGCCACACTGGCTTCCCATCCACCAAAGGGAGACAGGGCTCGAGGTAGGCAAGATGCCAGTAAGAGGCTATAAAGAAGCCAAGCTGAAGGAAGACCATGGGTCTGTGGGATTTAAGGACTAGGAAGTATTTACTGGTTACATCTGGGGAGGTCAGGATGAAGACTTGGTCCCTAGGCTGAAGTGGGGGAGGATAAATTAGTTATGGCAGCTATAGACAGCTTTAGGGAAGTGTGGCTAAAAATGGGGGAGAGAGTACAAGAACAATGCCTGAGGAAAGGGATGTAGGATGAGGTTATCAGTACGAGAGGCCAAAGCCTAAGTGTCGCTGCTAGGAAGTGGCCAGTGGTTTATTGCTCTACGTGCAATCCATACACAGGACTTCCAGTAGGAAGTCAGTTTAAACCTCCTCCCCCCCAAAAAGCTACCTTTCACCTGTAAACCCAAACCACTCACTCAGGAGGCTAAGATCTGAAGATCGAAGTTTTGAAGCAAACCTAGGCACAAAAGTCCATATGGCACTTATCTTGAGTTAACCAGCAAAAAGCTGGAAGAGAAGGTTTGTAGCCCAGTGGTAGAGCCCCAGGCTAGTACAAAAAAGTTGAGGACAAAGGCCCTGAGTTCAAGCCCTAGTCACTTGTGTGTGCGCGTGCGCGCATACACACACACACACACACACACACACACACACACACAAATGCTATCTTTGAGGATGGAGTAGGATAAAGTCTAGAATACAGATGAAATGACTGATCATTGACAGGAAGAGGACTTCTTTGTCATTGAGTAGCACACAAATTTAACTGCCTCTGAGCTGGATCACAGAGGGAGGAAAAGGTGATAAGTGAGTTCCTGGCTCCAGGAACCCAGTATAGTTAGGAGCTCTTGGAGACTGACCATCCCCCCATTCCTACCCCCTACCCCCACCCCCCTGGCCTTTTCCCTAAAGACTCCAGCAAGTTGCTGGCCTTCACAACTGCACTCCCTCAAAAGGCCAGCAGATGGTACCAGTGAGTTGCTTGAGTCCACTAGAACAGAACAGACCCTTGCTCCAGACCCTTGCTCCTAAGGTTTTTGAGGAAGGTGGATGGGGAGGTGGGACAAAGGACTAATGGAGGCTGCTGGCTGAGGGTTTGGGGTTAACAATGGGGCTCTGCCCCTTCTGGTTGTCCTTCATTCCTCTACTTTTCCAGACTCTGCCTTATCTGTTAGGGCGCCTGCCCTCTGCTCCCCTTTCCTCCTCTTCCCTGGAGGCCCTACCAGCCTAGATTCCTGGTTCTGGCAAAGGCTTTTGCTCTGCCCCTAGGCAGGTGCAGCCAGGCACCAAGCCTCAGACAGGGCTGGGCCAGCCACTCCCAATATGACTACCTGAAACACCTTTCACTTTTAGAGTACCTCCACCTGACTAAGGGTGGCCACAGGGGGCTGGAACACAGATCCAGATGGAATGGGCCACCTAGCCTAGGAAATGGGATACATGAGAATAATATGGCAGAGAATCTAATTTCACCAAGACCCAAATCTTACTCAAATGTGTCAGTGTCTCAAAAGCTGAGTTGGAAATATCCACTTTCCTATCTAAGCCAATCTATACTCAACAACCAAAGGCAATTCCTTCTACCTCATCATTATGGACTTCCTGATGAGTCAAGATCCTTCAGGGTTCTTCACAAGACCAGGATAAGATCTTGTTTCTCAATTTCTTCACCTTGCTTTTCTGCCTCCATTCCCCTACTCCATTTCTTACCACTCTTGCTCTGGCAAGTATGGTACTGTCTGTGTGGCTTTGACCTTGAGGGTTCCTTAGATTCCTTCCCCTCTTCTCTCCTTCCCCAACCATAAGGAAGAGAAGTCCTTAAATGGGCTGAGACTGGAAATTCTACAGCTAGATTCTTTTTTTTTTTTTTTTTTTGGCTAGTTCTGGGGCTTGAACTCAGGGCCTGGGCTCCGTCCCTGAGCTTCTTTTGCTCAAGGCTAGCACTCTACCACTTTAGCCACAACACCACTTCCAGTTTTTGTTTTTTTTTTCTGTTTATGTGGTACTGAGGAATAGAACCCAGGGCTTATTGCATGCATGGCAAGCACTCTACCACTAAACCACATTCCCAGTCCCATCCAGACTCTTGATGGGGTAGATAGATCTGAGGGGCCCAACCAATGTAAGCCCCACAGTTAAAGCAGGAAGCCAGGCAAAGGGTACTGTGGTTCAGGGCAACAAGAGTGGGGTGGGGTGGGGGTGGGGGGAATATTTGCTTGAATTTCCAGAGGCAGGATGACCCAGAGTTACCAGAAACACACAGAATACACACAAATATGTACATGCATCCCAGGGAGATAGTATAGGGAATTATATAACCAAGTGGCACAGATAAGCCATGAGCCCCATAACCTAAGAGTGTATACAGGCACACAAGGTCAAGTATCCAAGGTCAGGCACACACACACCTGGGCAAATCTTGCCTCCCAGGCCAGGGCTGGCTTGCCATCCATACTTCGACAGATGGAGGCACAAGAGAGGCTCTGGGTGGAGATGGGTTCTCTCCTTAAGTGGGTCTGGCTTTGAAGCCCCCTCCCTGAGATCTCTGTGGCCCATCAGAAGCCTATGCCTGGGTGGCTGAGATGGCTTTGGAGTAAAAACCTATCGAAATCTGGGCGTAGGAGAGAGGCACTAAGCTGGGAGCTGTGTGACAAGGAGTCCATGACCTTTCAGGAGCTAGAGAGGGCAGGGATGCAGCACTGGCTAGGCTCATTGGGAGCAAGGATTTCCACTGCCATGAATTACACCTACTCTTCTCTCCATAGGGCCTGGCACTCAGGTACTGGCACCAACTCCCGGTCCCTGGCACAGCCCTGGCATGCCTGCTAGGCACAAGGTGCCAGACACGGGGGTGTCTGGCCACACACAAACAAGGACCTTCATACACATATGGAGGGAAACGCACCCACACACCACTTATTTTATCCCCTGAGGATTCAGGGGAGCAGAACACAGCAGACCACCCTGGCCTACAGGCTGTCTTCAGGAACTCCCCAGATGCTGCTATTAATTTGGCTCAGGGTGGAGGATGAAGGGGAAAGACAAAGGTAAAGAAAGATCTAGAAACTTCCTCTGACAACCTATTGAGGTGGGGTTGCATATCCCAGTGCTGGGCCCTGGAGAGAAGGGAGGGAGGAGAGGTTGAATTCTGAAGACCCTGGGTAGTCATTCTGCTCCCCCAACCCCTGTCCCATTAAGATTTTGGGGCTCAGAGCTGCTCAGCTGTGAGTGTGCGTTAGGACGCGTACACCAGGGACCCTCAGCCGTGCACCGCGTGTGGGTGCGGGTGTGGCTGGCGGCAGGCAGGCAATGGCAGGCTGGTTCCGAGGCGCCGGGTTCCTTCCCAAAGGCCTGGCGGCCACAACAATACCATCGATGTGGATGGACGTTGCGCATGGTTTTAGGTGTCCTGAGCAGGTACGAGCAGGATGTGCTCACCTGGGCGAAGTAGCTCAGAGCTCAGGAGGGGAACAGGGGGCGTGGATGGGGCGCAGGAGTGAACGGATGCAGGGCGCACGGGCTTGGGTCCGCCGGCCCTTTCCCCAGCGCAGCCCGCCGCGAACAACTCCGCCTCACCCAGCAACTTGGGACTTTGTTCCGGCTTCTTCGAAAGCGGATCTGGCCGAGGGGGCAGGGCTGGGGGGGAGGGGGCACCTGCCCGGCGGGGGGTGCCGGGAGAGCCGTGCAGGAAAGCCCCACCCCTGCCCCCGCCCCGGCCCCGCCCCGGCCCCGCCCCCGGGGCTCTTTATAAGCTGGGTCGGAGGGCCCGCGGAGAAAGCGAGTATCCCTCCCGCCCCAGGCTGGTGTCCCCCTGCACCCCGCGTCCCCCACCCCTCTCAGTCACTCTCTTCATCCTCATCCCAGCCTCCGCCCCGCCCCGCCCCGGCCCAGCCCGGCCCCGCCGCCATGGAGCGCTGGTCTTGGCCGTCGGGCGGCGCCTGGCTGCTCGTGGCGGCCCGCGCGCTGCTGCAGCTGCTGCGCGCAGACCTGCGTCTGGGCCGCCCGTTGCTGGCGGCGCTGGCGCTGTTGGCCGCGCTCGACTGGCTGTGCCAGCGCCTGCTGCCCCCGCCGGCCGCACTCGCCGTGCTGGCTGCGGCTGGCTGGATCACGTTGTCCCGCCTGGCGCGCCCGCCTCGCCTACCGGTGGCCACTCGCGCGGTGCTCATCACCGGTGAGTGCGCAGAGCGTGGGGATTCCAGGCTCGAGGGCGGGACCGCACACCTAGAGGGAACGGCCCCGACGGGCTCCCCGGCGCAGAAGTGAGAGTCCCCTCCCCTGGGCGCAGGGGAGCGAGCCAAGTAGCCAGCGCTGGGCATCTCCCCAAGTCCGGTTAACTACCTGCCGCTGTGCAAAGTGTTGGAGGGAAAAGTGAGGTGGAGAGTGGCAAGGTGCTCAAAGGAAACTTGGCGGTAGAGAAAAGGGATCCTGGAGTTTGAGGGTGCATGCTCTGCTCCCTCCCCCAAAAGAGCGGGAGTGGAGCAGGGGACAAGTGCTCTGAGGGACTTGAGAAGACCCCCGGAAGGGAAAACAGTCATCCCTTGGAAGGTCTGATATCCCCATGTGGGACACTGCAGCTCCTATTCACTGGCCAAGGAAAGAGCTTAAGTAGTGAGGTCCCTGCATCCAATTGGCCAGAATTCTTGGAGTTTAGAAACTCTTGAGGCCACTATGAGGGGCAGCTGGGCATTCAGCTGCCTCTCAGGTCCGGCCACCTCTAACCAAATATCATATTCAGTTGTCTGCACCCAGCATCTCATCCCCGAAGTGCCTGGTCCTTAATGCCCAGGAAAGTAATCTTGGAGATCTGACTCAGGTGCTTCTGGCTGCCTGGCTGAGTTCTCTTTGTCTGGAACAGGGAATAAATCTGTCATCAGAGCAAGGGAAGGGAAGGGGGGGCTGCACACCCAGCAGGAAGTGAAGAGGGGGAGAAAGGATAAGGGGCACCGGTCTGCTGCATGGGGGGAGGGGTGGTCTAGTTTCTCTCTCAACCACCACTACTTTGGACCCGGTTCTTTGGGTTTTGCCCCTTTTGACCTAGGCTGGGGACAATCAGCAAGCTGACTTCTCAGAGACCTTGGTCCGTTATGGGGGTGATCGCCATGATCAGATGAGGTGAATTCAGGAGGAGGTCCTTGAACTGGGCCTTGGGAGACAGGTAGAGAGAGGTGTCTTAGATCACGAAAAGGGTATAGGACAACGGCTTAAGGCAGGAATAATCATGGTTTGGGTAAAAGACAGTTAATGGCCAATCTAGCTGCCAGTGTGTGGTGGGAAGTGAGGTTTTCTTGGGAGGGGTCTTAAATGTCAGGTACAAAGTCAAACGTGTCCTGTGGAGAAGGGGGGTGGCACAAGGGCTTTGGATTTTAGTACAGAGGATGGCGCTGGAGCAAGACTTGGGTTAAATGTAGAGATTCAAGTTCAGGCTAAGTATGAAGCCTAAAGGAACTCCAGTTTTAGAGATTTGAGGAAAGAAAGCCACCAGATCCTTAGGATCTTGGATCTGGTGTGAAGCAGGATCTAGGCTTGGGTTTTGCCCCCAGAAACAGGACAGATCCTCTCCCGCCTTCTAATTTGTGAGCTGATCCTACAAAACCATCTCAAGTACTCATGACTCTTCCTGAGCTCTCGCCTCAGATCATCGTACTGCTGGTGTCACTTCAGCCTTGAACCAGGGAGAGAGGATGGATGCTTTCATGACCCGGGCTCCTTCCAACTTCGGTTGCAAAGCTGAAGGTTTGGGATTGGGAACAGAACTGCCCATCCCATCCCTTTGAAAGCAGTAGCAGTGGTCTCCTAACTTGACAATTCCTGCAAACTCTGGAGTTTTCCTCATCACCACTCGGCTGTAACAATTTTAATTGACTAGCTCCTACCCCACCTGCCAAGGGCAGTCTTGTACCTGCCAGAGCTGCTACCCACCCTTCCCTGAAAATGCTCCTGAGAACTGCCTGCCAAGCCTATTCCTCAAGCTCAGCCACACGGTTGGGGGTTGGGCCATGTCGTGTGACTGGTTACCTTGTGTGCATGCATGTGCACATCTGTATGCCTGTAAGTGGCAGGGTTCAACTTTATGCGTGAACATCTGGGCAGGTTAGCGGTATGTGCAGGTATCTAAGTGTGTGCAGGTAAGCAAGAGGGTATATAAAATGTGCATGACTGTATTGGAGCCCCAGAGCTCAGGCTCTGGGAGGTCTGTTTTCCTGTGGAGGGCCTGTCTGCTCTGGGAGGCAAAGTGCTTGCATTTGTGCGCACATACTCCCCTCCCCCAGCCAGAGTTGCCTGGGAAGGACCCCTCAGCACAGACCCTGCGGGCCCCCAGCTGCACAAAGCCCAGTTCGCAGCCCCCTGCCCAGCTTTGTTCTTGCCTCAGCAGAGGAGGCGGGACTGAGATGAGGAGGGGTACTGATCATCCAGCAGTGGGGAAGCAGAGCTGCTTTGCAGCTTTTCTGCTCAGCAGGACCCCAGGGCTAGAGAGCTCCACAGAGCCTCCTCCCTTGCTGGCCCTCCTCCTCCCTTCACTGGCCACCCACGGAGCCAGAATCAGAATGGAAACTATCAAGGAAGCAGGGGCTTATCAGTGCTTGGGACCCCCACACTGGCTCTGCCTGGTGGTTCTTATCTCTGCATACCAAGGACAAGAAATTAAGCCTCCAAGAGTAGTAACTGACCTCAGGTCACATTCAATAGTTATGGGGGATTCAAATGCAGGTCTGTTTTTTGTACCACTGTGGTCCTTGTCCTGTGAGCAAGTGGCCTGGGATTCAGAAAATACCTTCCTGGTGTCACTGATTGGAATTCCAGGGGGGCGGGGCAGGGATGAGATGGGGATGGGCCTGTAGCTTGCCTACAGCCTGGAATAATAATAGTAGAGGGAATGAATCTGGGAAGGGAATGGGCACTCAAGTTCCAGAGCACCAGAGTTTAGGCTGCATTGTGAGGCTGGCAAGGTCCTTAGGACAGTGGGGAGCCTCGGGAAAGTTTTCAGAAGCAAAGTGATATTGTTGGCTTTTTTTTTTTTTTTTTTTTTTGTCGGTCGTGGGGCTTGAACTCTAGGCTTGGGCTCTGTCCCTGCGCTCTTCAGCTCAAGGTGAGCGGCTCTACCACTTGAGCCACAGCCCCACTTCTGGTTTTCAAGTGGTTTATTGGAGTTAAGATTCTCACAGACTTTCCTGCCTGGGCTGGCTTTGACCGTGATCCTCAGATCTCACCCTCCTGAGTGGCAAGGATTACAGGCCTGAGCCACTGGCACCCAGCTTGGTTTTGTTTTTGATGCCAGTCCTGAGACTTAAACCCAGGGCCTGAGCACTGTCTCTGAGCTGTTTTGCTCAAGGCTTAGTACTCTACCACTTGAGCCACAGCTCCACTTCCAGCCTTTTGAATAGTGTACTGGAGATAAGAGTCAGAGACTTTTCCTGCCCAGGCTGGCTTTGAACCTTGATCTTCAGATCTCAGCCTCCTGAGTATCGAGGATAGCAGGCGTGAGCCACCAGTGTACAGTGATCTTATCATTTCTGAAAACTCCCTCTGCATGCTTAGGTAAAGGATAGATTCAGGAAGCAATATGGATGAGGTCTCTATTTCTTCTGTGAAATGAGAATCAGGAGCCATGTTGGATGGGGTAATTATGAGCAGTCAAGGAGATGATAGTTGTCATAATTTGTGTTTAGGGCTCAATCAGAAGGGCAAAGCCTGTCAGAAGTGTCTATAGGGAAGAAGGGAGGGCTGTTGACTGCTACTGGGATAAGAACCTGGATCCCACCCATACCCTGATTCTTTGGTTGTCTTGGGCTAGTCTGGGCCACAGTGGGAGTTCACTGGTTTCTCTGCCCTGGCCAGGCTGTGACACTGGTTTTGGCAAGGAGACAGCCAAGAAACTGGACGCCATGGGCTTCACAGTGCTGGCCACTGTATTGGATTTGAATAGCTCTGGTGCCCTAGAGCTACGTGCCTGCTGTTCCCCACGCCTAAAACTGCTACAGATGGACCTGACGAAGCCAGCAGACATTAGCCGTGTGCTAGAGTTCACCAAGGCTCATACCGCCAGCACTGGTCAGTGAGCACATCTCCACTATGGGAGGGAATGCATGGCTGGGCAGGATAAAGGCTGGGTCAGCAAGGATTGCAGATTTGCTGCTAGGCTGATCTGAGGCTTTCCTCTGTCTCTGTGCCCTTAGGCCTGTGGGGCCTGGTCAACAATGCTGGCCTCAATGATGTAGTGGCAGATGTGGAGCTATCTCCTGTGGCCACGTTCCGCAATTGCATGGAGGTGAACTTCTTTGGTGCACTTGAGCTAACCAAGGGCCTCTTGCCGCTTCTGCGCTGCTCAAGGGGTCGAATTGTGACCATGGGCAGTCCAGCAGGTGAGTGTACTTCCCCTCTGGAGCAGGGCAGGAAAGGAGCCTTTGCAGGGTGAGGGAGGGCAAGCCCCTCCCATGGCTCAGTTGCCTCATCTCCTATTCTGTCTTTAGGAGACATGCCATATCCATGCTTGGCAGCCTATGGAACTTCCAAGGCAGCCATAGCTCTGCTTATGGACACATTCAGCTGTGAACTGCTTCCCTGGGGGATCAAGGTCAGTGTCATCCAGCCTGGATGCTTCAAGACAGGTGAGTCAAGGTCAGGAGTGGGGAATACCTGGAGCTGGGAAAGGAGGGATGTGCATGGTCTTACAGATTGGGGAAGAGCTGAGGGGGCAGACCTAGCTTTGGCCCAAGATGTGGCTAGGGTTAGCCTCAGTGAGAGGTCTTTGGCTCTCCAGGTGACTGTCCTTTGACCTTCCCACCCCTTTCCCAGAGTCAGTGACAAATGTGAATCACTGGGAGAAGCGGAAGCAACTGCTGCTGGCCAACATGCCTAGAGAGCTGCTGCAGGCCTATGGTGAAGACTACATCGAGCACTTGCATGGGCAGTTCCTTCATTCACTTCAAATGGCACTGCCCGACCTCAGCCCAGTTATAGATGCCATCACTGATGCCCTGTTGGCAGCTCGGCCACGTCGCCGCTATTACCCAGGCCGTGGCGTGGGGCTCATGTATTTCATCCACTACTACCTGCCTGAGGGCCTCCGTCGCCGCTTCCTACAGGCCTACTTCATCAGTCACTGCCTGCCCCGAGCACTGCGGCCTGGCCAGCCAGGCCCTATCCCTGCCCAGGATATATCCCGGGAAACAAACCCAAACTTAGACCCTTCCCCAATGGTGGCCCGGTGAGATATGTGCACAAATGGCTTAGCTGCTCCAGTATGGGAGCCCTTGGCTCTCTCCTGGCCGTTATGAACCCCAAGTCTGCCCTAGAGCCTCTTATAAAGAAACCCAAGCCCCTAACTGCCAACGCCTGGTCCAGGCCTAGGAAGCTAAGGTTTCCCAGAGAGCCTTGGTCTCTCCACTGCTTGGTGAGTCCACATGAACCTTCCAGGATCAGTGCTTCTCCCTGCAGCATGGAAAACCCAGCTGGATGGGAAGGATAGTACATGACTTTAGCTGTAACCTTTGACAGGACCCTACGGCAGTGCCTCTGCAAACTAAAGAGTGACTGGGTGGGTTGGGGAACCTCCTCAGGATTGTTTCTTGGCACCTATGCCTCAGTGCTGCAATTCCAGGGTAAATCCCACTGCCTCTTGACTGGTTCAAGAATTAGGACCCCCTCACCACCCACCTCCAAGCCACAGGGAAGCTGCATACCCTACTTGCTACATTTTAAATAAAGACAAATTTTTATTTCTCCTACAGTGGGGGAGATGCAGTGTTTGGAAGAGGTGACTGCTTGGTTGCCTGGGTGACAGGGTGTGGCTGTGTGGCAGAGGTTGGGAACCGCCTGAGAGCTCCTGGGGCTCAGCATGGGGCCTGGGCTGGCATGGGCCTGAGAGGCTTCCCTGGCCCACTGCAGTTCTCACCCCTACTCCTCCACTGGCTTTAGGCAAATCACTTATCTCTAGGTCTGGTTTTCCTCAGGAAAAGCGGGTAATGACACTGATTGCAGGGGTTATAGGGCTCAGTGAAACAATTCCGGAGCTCTGGAGCCCTCCAGAGTGAGAACCAGCTCCCAGGCCTATTTCTGCATCTGTGTCTCCAGCAAAGGGCGACTATCCTCTAGGAATTCACCGACCCTGAAGAATCTAGGCTGCTGGCTTTGTAGGGTGGACTCAGTAAGGATCATGAGGAAAGCCAGGGGTCTAGAATAGGTACTAGGGTCCAAATGAGGCAGCCGACAGTGGCGTAGGGAGGGCAGTTTTATTGTTTCAGTGACAGTTGAGGAAGGGTGCTGCAGAGCTAGTTACCCAACATCCCAAGGACACACATACATCTTTGCCATGGGCCATGACTCTGGGGCTGACCCTCAGACAGAGGAGGAAACTCACACTACTCCCAGGGATTCTAAATCAGGGAGATACATGAAAGTGACCACATGCTTCTGAGACATGTTAGTGGCTGTAAACATAGGGCTGAAGGGGGACTCATTACTCTCAGGGGGAGAGGGGGGTGAGTGTTGGTCCATTCCTGGTCAATAGCCCCTTTTCAGGCTTAAAAGCAGTCCCAGAGGGCGTCAGAGAACCTGGGCAGCCCCTAGGACAAGGTGCTACCCTCCTGAGCCTCCCCCTCCCTCGCCCATACCAGGTGAGCCATGGGCTTCATCACAGCACACACAAATACACATCGTGCACTTGAGTGAGGTCAGGATGCTAGAAGATGGGAATATAGTTGTCGATCTTGGCGCGGTGGCGCTGGGCTATGCACTCAGCAATCCATACAATGTTGCGACATTCCTGCTCCTTGAGCTTCACAAAAGCATAAAAGACACCAAAGTGGAACTGGTTCAGGAAGGCCAACTTGTTCAGCTTTACCTGTGGACAGAGGTAGTCATGGTATATAGATGGCCCTGGCCAAAGTCAAGCCTAAGCCACAACCCTTCCTATGCTGGGTAGGCCCTGTAAAACCCATGCTTACCTCATGCTCAAAGAACCGGTCCTCCAGGGTCTTGTCTCCAGGGTTGCTGCCTGCACCCTCAAAAAGCAGCTTGTACTCCTGGCCAGGGAGCAATGGGAAACATGAGCATGAGGGTGGTACTGGTACGTGCGTAGTGCCAACATGCCCACCCACCATCTTGCCAGCCAGGGTACTCACTGGGTAATAATCAGCCACATTCTTGACCTGCTCATAGTCATCTGCCCGAGCCAGCTGAGCCAAGCCCTCAGGGTAGAGGCGCCCGCAGTGTGGGAAGAGCTTGGCACGGTCTTCCTTGGACAACTCTGTGCCGAAGGAGTTGATGGTAATGATGAAGGCGCGGCGGTCTGCTTCAAACTGTGGGGCCAGTGCATAGGCAAGGAGAGAGGGAGGACGGGAGAAGTTGTAGTCAGTTGGCAGAATTTCTCCCAGACCTGAGGAAGTGGAGACTATAAAGGCAAGAAGGTGGGCAGGCACTCACCTCTAGAATGGGGCACATGGCATCAGCTGTGGTCCCGCCCAATAGGGTGCAGAACTTGTAGAAGGACTCTAGGTAGGCCTGTGCAGGGCAGGGAACTTGTTCAGTGCAAACAAAGGGGACTGGGGGCCTTGTTAGGCTCCAAATCACAGTTTCCCATTTCCCTCCTCAGCCTCTTTTATGGTATAGAAACGAGCCAGTGCACCTCTGTGGCCAAGCACCTAAAACGTCCACCAATTTCAGTTAATCAGCCATGTTTGGCTGTTATCCAGGAATGAAAGAACAGTCTCTGACCCAATGTCTGCTTCCGGGTACATGTCCTCCACCCTTTCACCCTACAAAGGTTCTGTCTTCTTCCTGATGCTCTGCATTCCTCTTAATCTCCCCAAACCTCCTGTTCCTGGGCCTCAAAATCAGGTGTCCATGGGTCAGTGAGGAAAAATTACTCCTGAGAGTTCATGAAGATGGCCTGGCCTGATTACTCAGCCCTGCTTGTACCCCACCACCTTGCAGAACAGGTAGCCCCTAGCCATCACACAGCAGGAACTAAATTGTCAGCCCAGCTTCGGCTGAAGGATGGTTATTGCCTATGTGGACGTCAGCCTCACAGTGCAACGGCTGGGCACACGGGCTGCTGGTGGGAACAAGTACTTCCTGCCCAAGCAAATTGGATCTGCTTGACATAAGGAAAGATCAGCCCAAACCTCAGATCCCTCTCAACACTCACTCATAAAGCCAGCCAGGCTACACCTCTCCATGGTCTGCATAGGGAGCTCTTTTGCAAGGACTTCCTTCATTCAGAACCCCTCAGGGTCTACCTGTGGCACGATCAAGCAAGACTAAGGATCAACAGAGACTATTCTTCTAAGCTGTTGGAGGAGTCTGGGAGGCATGACAAGTTTTGTACACTAAGATGCATGTACTAAGCTGACTTGCACCTGTAGGTTCAGCCATTCCAAGAAAGATGAGACCCAGGAATCCATGAGATCAGGTCCAGCCTGACCAGCAACACTAGACAAACTGGGCACAGGGGAGAGCTGAAAGGTGACCACTGGAGTGACAAAAACACCCAAAAAACTAGGAGAGTTCAGAGATAAAGAAGCCTGGAAGAGCCGGGCGCTGGTGGCTCACGCCTGTAATCCTAGCTACTCAGTAGGCTGAGATCTGAGGATCACAGTTCAAAGCCAGCCCAGGCAGGAAAGTCTGTGAGACTCATTTCCAATAAAGCACTAGAAAACCAGAAGTGGCATTGTGACTCAAGTGGTAGAGCACTGGCCTTGAGCTGAAGAGCTGAGGGGCAGTGACCAAGCCCAGAGTTCAAGCTCCACAACCGACCAAAAAAAAAAAAAAAAGAAGCCTGGAAGGGGAGTGTGAAGCCTAGTAAACAGAATCAGAAATCAGATGGCCTGGGAGCAGACCAACCCTGACTATAGAGTGATAGTCCTCTCAGACCCTCCAGGAGTCAAGTCTCCTGTGACCAGAAAAGCTGACTATGCTGAAATTCCAAGGTCTACCCTATGAGGACTGTAGTTCCTATCTGTGGGAAGCAACCAGTCATGTCTTAGGCCTCATATTCTGTACTTCCCAATTGACTTAGGCAGTTGTGTTGGTTTCTGGAAAAGCTGATCATATTTGGGAAGGCTGGAAGGATAGGCGTAGACTGTCCTCTGGAGGCTAAAACAGCTAAAGCAACTGGCAAGACCCAGGTACCAAGGTCACCTCCCCAACCCCAACCTGTCCCCTGGAGTCATCCAGCTCATGGTTGCTGCACCAGCTGCCTACAGTTCCCACCTGCCAGGCTGCAGAGGGTCCACCTAATCTCCTATCTGTGGCTACCAGGCTGGGAAATTGCCTGACGGGCAAGTGGCCCTGGCACAGAGCCCATAGTGTTGGGTTGGAGTTTATTAGCTGGTGCCTGGGCAGCACACACTGGTGAGTGACTCCAGCTAGAACCAGTCAGGTCCAGTGAGGGTGTGAATGAGGTTGGGGTACAGCCACACCCCTTAACCTGTCTCAGGGCAGGGAACCCGGCAATGGGCCAGCTGGGTGGGAGCACTAGGAGAGAAAAAAAAGAGAAAGTATGGAGAACATGTGTGTATCTGTGCACACACTTTCTCTGTCTCTCTGGGACTAGGTTGGCTTGTCTCCCTGTGAGCAAGGTGCGTGAGAAACAGGCTAAGCCAAGTGTGGTCTCTGGTGCTGTTAGTGACTTACTGTGTAGTTTTAGACAACCACCTTGCTTCTCCAAGTCTTGTTTCCTCATTTTTCTAGTGGATACAATGGTGCATGCTAGTTTCTGGGATAGTCAAGGATGGAAGTTGAGAATGACCTTCTTGCTGCTAATATGCCCTCTACACTGCAGGATTTTCTCAGCATACTCTACTCTGCTGGAAACCTTCACTGGCTCATCCTGACCACAGAATAAAGCTCAAATGTATGGCTTGGCATTCCAGGCTTGGGGTGATGACTTGACCCTGCACCTGCCTCTTTCTCTGGACTTCTTTCCAAGTGTCCATGTGGAATCTGTAGTTTTTCAGCAAACTTCTCACTATCTGGTTCATGCGCCATGCTTTTCCTTTGTATGTTCTGTGCCCGTCTATACCATCACCACCTATAGGCAGACTCTTCATTTATCACTAAACTCTCCCTGAAGTCTGGCTCGGGTCTCTGCAGAGAGACTGGAGAGCTAGGACCAAGGCTGAGCCAAATGTCAGACAGCTTGAACCAGGGCAGGAGACGACTCTGTTATGGAAACTCAAGAGAATGATGCTATCAGGGTTAGCTCAGCATGTTCTTTGGCTTAGCACCATCCTCAGCGCCTCTTCAAGGACTGTTCTCTGCTGCTCAGTGTTCCTGACTACAGTTCATTGAAGATCTTGGCACTACAGCTCAGTATCTAACTGCAGGCAGTGTCTGGTCTATCTCAAATATCCCTAGTTGGTCTCTGGCTTTTGGAGGTACTGGGATTTGAACTTAGGGCTTCTTAGTAGGCACTCTACCACACCTATAGCCATAGTCCCATTCTCTTAATCTCTTTGGGCCTAGTTAGTGCTGACCCAGGAGTCTCAAGCCCAATCCTCTATCACCATGGTTCAGCCAGTCTATGCCACAGCCCAGTAGGAAGCAGAAGGTGGGTAGAGGATGAAGATAGTGGGACGTAGAAACTGGCTCCAGACCTGAGAACCTGAAAAGCTCATAATGACCTAGCTATGCCTGGCTGGGTCCCTCCCCAACCACAAGTGAGCAGTTACCTTAATGCAAGTGCCTATCTTGGCTGGCAATATCCCAGGTACAGTAGGTCTAATGGTTATAGCCTGGGTGGTAGCCTGTGACCTTCCAGAATGCTGAGGGAGTGGCCCTCCAGGAGCCAGCTCTGACAGGCCAAGCAGTAGAGTGCCAGCCACTCCTGCTGATTTTATCTGAGCCTGCCGCAGGCACCAAGGGGATGGATAACCTGTTCCATGCAGCCTTGTACCACTCACAAGAGCCAGCAAATGAACGGATAAGCCCCAGGAACAACAGCCTGGCACAGCTGTGCCCTATCCCAGCCCTATCCCACCAGGTCCCACAGCCCCACTAACCAAGAGGCCATTCCCCACCATTCATGCAGGGCACTACCTTATAGAGTGTGTTACGGATGATCTCGATGTTCATCTCATCAAGGTCTTGCTCTGAGATGCAGTCCTGGAAAAAAGCCGCTGAGGAGGAAAGATACATGTGTCAGGGCTGGGCAAATGGCCTACGCGAGAAACCCTGCTGATGTCCAACCATTCTACAGGGCATAGAGGACTCCTGTCACAAGGTCCACTGTGCTAGGTATGGAGAGGGGGCTATCCAGCCTGAGATATTGCCTTGGAAGTGGCAGAAGCAATGCTCGGGGCCATGAGCACTGACCTGAGCTTTTCCTGCCTCCTTGCTCCTAAAATTGATTTATAAAGGAGGCGGCCAGCCATAACATGATCTAATCGCCACTGGGGCAGACCCAAGTTTAGACCATGCCAAAGAGAGGCTTGCATAAGAGGCCATGAGATTCTCCTTTCTCCAAGGGCAGCTGTGGATTTGGGGCCTGATGCTCACTTTTCTGCCTCCCCTAGGAAGGCCTGGCACCAACATTTGGAAAATCCTCCTTCTCTTCCTCAGGACAAGGAATGAATCTGGCAGCTGGACAAGCATGGACCTACAACCAAGGGGGCCACTGTAGGGCTGGAAGGGGAGGCAAAGCAGGATAGAGCATCCCCATTCCCCAAAAGGGCCTGAAGACTCACTAATCTGTCTTTTCTTTAAAGATGGGGAGACTGAAAAACCAGGAACTAGCTCAGAGTTACTGGAAGCATCCAGAACTGACTAAATTGGGCCTCTTAGCTGAGAGCCCTGTGGCTCAACTTTGGTGGCTTTCTATAATGGTTGCTCAGGGCTCAGGCCTTTGGTTATGAGGGCACTAGCTGGTTATGGTCCTCATACCTTCTCCCCAGCCTCCCTAGCCTCCCAATTCCCTTCCCTTCTTTGGCCTCTGACATTGACATGCATCCTGCTGAACACTGTGTGATCTGGCCCCTGGGACCTGCTCAATGAAGGCAAGTGAAGCAGTTTGCTGACCACCTCTTTCTCATAGGAAGCCAGTCATTCTGACCTCACTTGAGGCTCCTATCTTTCAGGACTCCCAATACTCCAAGGGACCCAAACCTCTCTCCCTTTCTTCTCTATGTGTCCAGCCCTTCTCTGCAAACCAGACCATTTCCAAAGTTAGATGGTCAAGTCAGGCCATGGGGTAGCCTCCTGGCAAAAGCAACAGGAAAGGAGAGGTGGGGAGGAGAGAATGAGAGGAGAAAGTTGAGGGAAGGATAAAGGTCAGCAGCAGCAGGCAGGTCTCACTTTCCGGATCAGGATAACCCACCCCCAATAGTCTGCAAAGCCCACACTGAGGCTGAGACCCCTACCCAACTCCTGCTTCTACCTCACTGGCTCACCCAGGGGAGTGTCCACCAGAATAGCATTGTAGAGCTCAGCAGGTGTCTGTGCGATGTTCACGGCCTCCATCTGCTCAAAGCTGCCTAGTGGGTGGCACTTGGGCACAAGCTCAGCGATGGAGCGCTGATGCAGTGTGCCTGTGATGAGCAGGATCACGTTGTCAATCATGTAGCTGTAGCTGTGGGAAGCAGAGAACAGCAAGGCAGCCCATTGAAGTAAGGGGCTTGGAAGGCCTGGCTAAGCACCACACCCTTGCCCCAACCCTACACGGTCCACCAGATCCTGAACAATATGGGCTGGTCATGGTTGCTGGAAGTTCTGCTGGTTCTATCTTTGGGTGCCTCCTTGCCCAAGTTCCTCTCAAGTTTCTAATCCCTACCCAGCACCAGATACAGAGGACAGACATGACCTCTCCCTTTGAGGTGATGGAAGAGTCATGTCTCACAAGTAACTGAGATATAGGTGACTCTTGAACAGTGTGAACAATGTTCTAACAGGACACAGAAACCATTGGCACATGCAAATGTGGCACACAGCCCAGCCCTAGGATAGGTGTGGTCAGCAGCTTGAGAGATAAAAGGACTGTGAGATGAAAGTGTGTTCTGGGAAGAGGGAACAGTGTGTGCAAAGGCCTGGAGGCACTGAGAGGCCAAATTTGAGGAATTGAGCAGAGTCAGGACTGACAAAGGAAAAGGAAAGGTGCAGCCACAGGCAGGGCAGTGTTGCCAACAGGGTGGTGCCTGGAGGCCGAGCTAGGCTGGACTAAGGATCCTGACTTCAGCTCAAGCACCAGTGATCAATGAGCAGAATATAGGCAGGGATATCATGGTCCAGGAGAGGGTCACTCTGGCTCATTGTGGTGACAGAGAAGAAAAGAAAAGCTGAATAGGGCGGAAGAAGCTTCTTTAGGCCAGTCATCCAGAGAGGATTTATGAAGGCATCCTCTGGAGCAAAGGCCTAGGTCAGGCAGAATGGCACAACCCTGCTCCAAAGAAGAGAAACCATCTTCTTCTTTAGGGCTGAGACCAGCACCAGGCCTTTTTCTAGGAGGATCTGAATGAGACACAGGAACTTGATAGCCTGGGCTCAGATCAGTCCTTGGCTAAGGCTCCCCTAGGCTATGCCCTGGAGGCCAGGTCTGGAGAGTCCATGGGCAGCAGAGGGGGCTGTGGAGCTGGGGAGGGTTGGACTACTCAGTTCAGATTTGATAAGAGACAAAACTCTACCTCCAACCAAAAGGCATAGCTATACAAACGAGCTGAGGCAGAGACTTCTGTGTAGTTATCTACGAGAGGATGAAGTGAACGAGAGAACAGCCTTGTTATAGTCCACTACAGTAGTCATAACTGTTCTCTAGCCTGTTACTAAAGATAACCTCAGAGAGCTGGATGAGACCTCAGGGAAATATCCTTGAAGGCCATGTTGGGCCATGGAAGGGTAAAAGCTAGAGTGGAGACTGCTGGTATGAGTTAGACCTGAACACAAGTCTCATCCTAGCTTCTTGAAGAGCTGACTTAGGCTCCTATCTTATGACAGTATTTTGAGGACCCAGTGCTGAAGATGTCTGAGGAGGGCTTTGGTAGGAAGTAGTTCCTAGTACCAAAGGACCAAATGGAACAAGGTGGTGGCTGGGGCCTCAGCTCGGAGGGCCATCCACTAGGGCATTCCCATAGGGGCCTCTAGGAAGGCAATAGGAGGAAGAGGCCTCAGCTCTTGTCCTGGCCTGACCCCTACTCCTCCTGCTTGCTGCACATTTCCTCAGCTCCCACCTGGCCCAGTGCCTTGTTACAACCTCTGTTCTCCTGGGCCTGGAGCCAGGCAAGCTGCCCTCTTCACCCCCAGTCTGGCTGGGTCAGCTACAGGATGTACATTGAGAAGAGGCAGGCGTTGTCCCCCACCCCCACCCCCAGCTGAGGTCCTCAGGCAGGGCCCATTTGCAGCTGCAAGCCAAAAGGCCCATATGGCCAACCTCTTGCCTCCAACCCCACAAAACTGGTAGAGTAGAGGAACTGTAGGGAGAGCCTGCCAGAACTTTGTCCCTTAGATTATGTCTTCTCTGCCCCCAAGGTCTTCTGCTTCTCATGTAAATCAGGACACACCCACTACTCTTCCACACTCAACTTGTGCTCCATTCAGCCTCCCTACACCCACTGCACTACTGGAGGTAACAGAAAAGATTCTGCCTCTAAGCCTGAGGATGCTCTGGTATGTTCACATCCTTCAAATAGAAAAAGGAGAACAGCACTTCATTGGATCCATGTTACCTGAGTGGTTTCATATTCACCAGCCTCGCTGTCAGAACAAATAAGGCTCCAGAGACAGCCAGCACAACATAAAAGGAGCTCTGCCCCCATAGTCACTGTCCATACACCTCTAGCCATGTCCATCTAGCTTTATCTTCTCAGAGGAGCTCCCTGCTCCCCCCACCCCAAGCCAGTTTCCTCTTCCTAAACCTCCTGCTTCTTACGTCTACAACTCAGGATATCTGTTTAGGGCAGGGTCAAGGCTGGGGGCTGAGCCCAAAGAGAGTACCTTGGCATTCTTGAGGGTCCTAGCCAAGGCTCAGAGGAAAGCTTTGTGGGGAGACACTGAGTCTAGCTTTGCTGCAGTTTCTCCAGTGATGTGGAAAAGACCACATGTGATTCACTTTTCAGCCCTGACAGCATGGAGGCCAGTGGTAGCCTCCCCACTCTACCCATCTCCCTTCAGCCTCTCCTGCTATAAGCTTTAGCTGAGCACAAGGGGTAATTCTGGATCAACTAAAGACCACTCCCGAATATGCCACTGAGCCCTTCCAAGACCTCCTGCTACCCAAGGCAGGTCAGCCTTTATCCTGTGCCAAGCCTAACACTTCCCTCCCTCTGGACTAACTACAAGGTTGCTACAGCAGAGGTCTCTGATTTTCCCCCCATCTGGTGAGGGTAAAAATCCTTTTCTGTGATATAGAAGGCAGGACAGGTCTTGCAGAGATGATATAGCCCAGCCATATTCTTTTATTCTAAGGCCGAGATCTTCAGCTGGCAGAGAAACCCTCCACTTCCTCTTCTTTCTCCTCCTCTTTGCCTGGCTTCAGCAGCTGCCTCCCTGCCCCCAGAGACCCACTCCACCATTTCTTCCTTCATTTGGCCTCAATAAAAGAGAATGAGGTTCCAGCTGGTCAGCATCTCCCTCCAGGGGAAGACAGCTGGGGAGTGGATGGCCGGCTGCTGGCCAGGCCAAAGAGGCCCTTGTAGAGTGGGGGTGGGGCAGTCTATAATCCGGTGCCCTGAGGCCTGTCTTGCACTGTGCCTCTAAAACAGTTTGAATCCCCAGAAGTCTCAGGCTAGAGTTTGGGAAGCTACTTCCTTCAAGAAGTCTTCAGAGTCCCTAGCCAACCCTTTGTCTTAAGGCATTGTGCCTTTTGGTGCCATCTGCTGGAGGGATGTGGTTTCTTAGCCCTTGGGGCTGGCTTACTGCAGGACAGGAGGCCATGTCTGGGTATACTGCAAGTCTGTCCACCCACAGCACCCACCAGATGCCCTCATGAACTACAAGTGACAGTACCTGTACTGGATTACATCTAGGTCTTGAAGATTCTTGTTCAGGGTTTGCAAGTAAACAAAAATATCCACTATAACCTCAGCCCACCACCTCAGAGGCCTGAGCCTCTGCAATAAAAGTGAGAAGCTCAAGGAAGAACCAGTAAGACTCTGGCCTGCTCTTCATTAACATCCTTCCTCTCCCATCTGGAATGTGGCTTAGTGGTAGAGTGCTTGCCTAGCATGGATGAAGCCCTGGTTTGGTTCCTCAGTACCACATAAACAGAAGAAGCTGGAAGTGGTGCTGTGGCTCAAGTGGTAGAACACTAGCCTTGAGCAAAAGCAGCTCAGGGAGAGTGTGTAGGCCATGAGTTCAAGCCCTAGGATTGGAAAAAAAAATCCTGCCCTTCCCCAGAGGTCTGGTTGTGTCCTTCCACCTGATCTGAGCCTTCTCGACCTTGAGGTGCTTTCTCTTCAACATGGTGCTCTTTCCTAGGCTGGGAAGAATGGGGTTAACGCTGTCTCTCATTCCAGACAGAGGCCACACCTAGCCCAGAACCCAGAAGCCCAACAAGTTGAGTGTCTCATTCTGTAGCACACCTACCTTGTTGTAGACAGTGAGGGCAGAAGGTCAAGATTTGAGGCTCAGGAAACTATGAATGCCCCTTTGTGGCCAACCAGGGGCCCAAAGTGGGAGACATACTAGACAGAATGCAGTGTAGGCAGGACCTCAGGGCACCAATTGGTGATAGTGGAAGCCATTACACAGTAGGAATATGGGACCTTGGCTCCCCAAGATGGGTCCATTTCCCCATACTCAGGCTATGCCAATGGGCACCTATGCTACAAGTAGGTTATGTATACTGAATAAGGCCCCTAGCAGAATAAGGCCTCTATTTTGTCCTCATCCAACTAAGACCAAGTTCTCTTTGCCTACAAGCAACTCTCCTAGCTTCTCTTCCAGAGCTGACTTTCCTGTAGGAGAATATCATGAAACTACCCGGATCAAAGTCTCCTGCAAGGAAAACCAAAAAGCAATAGAGGCTCTACCCCAAGTCACACAGCAAGCTAATGGTTGGTCCAGATAGGAGCCCTTGATACAGCAACATTGACATATCAATACTATGAAATTATGCTGGTCAGGCACTGGTAGTTCATGCCTGTAATCCTAACTACTCAGGAGACTGAGATCTGAATATGACAGTTCAAAGTCCTGAGTCCAAGTCCCAGTCCAGGCATAGATGAGAGAAAGAAAAAGAGGAGAAACAAGAGAGAGAATACGAGAGAGAATGAGAGAAAGAGACAGAGACATAGAGAGACAGAGAAAGAGAGAGAGATCAATCTGGTTCATCTCAAGATCACATGCTGACAGTCTAATTTAAAGTACTTATCTCATTCAGTCTATCCTACACTACATAGTGGCCTCTACTGAGACTACTCTCTCCTGTTCTCTCAAGCAATCATCTGACCCCCTGGAGTTCTTTCAATACTGAGAAGCCCTCTGTGACACTCATTCCCAATTTCTAAAGCTGCTTGTAGGCCTCTCCAGCACCACTGCACTATCCCCCATGTCCATCCATCTCCCTCCTAGTACTAAATCTGGCCCAGAGTGAGTGTTGGATGCAGACTGGGGATCTATAAAAGCACAGGATGCTCTCTCTCACACAGAAGGGCAGGGTGTCTTGACCAGTTTCTGCTTGCATCCTTTCAATGTCAGGAAACTCATTACTTCCTGCAAAAGCCTGTTCCAGTCATCAAAGGGAAGCTCTGAAGGCAAAAGCTGTCTGAAAGATGGAGCTCACTGACCTCTGTGGTGTTCCTAACTTCTGCCTCAGCTGTAGCAGCTTTGTTTGTGAGTAGCCATGTTCTCAATGAAACCAGTCATGAGTCTGAGTGTGGGGTGACACTTGGCACAAGCTCTGAAGGGAAGACTTTACCCCTTCTGTAACACTCCTCATACCTGGAATGGTTTTTCTGGGGCAATGGAGAAAGAAAAGCAGCCAGAGGTAGAGACGTGAGAGGAGGATGCTACATAGTGGCCAAGCCTAGAGACCTTGTTCACATGAAGGCCATGAGTGACACGTGATTGAGTGATAGGACTGTCAGAAACTGACTAGAGGCTTGAGCAAAGGGGGAGATGAAAGAACACAGGAAATGTAAAAGTTTAGACCACATAAAATATTTATTTGTTGTTATTGTTGCTTTGTTTGTTTTCTGCCAGTACTGGGGCTTGAACTCAGTTCTTGCGCAATGTCCCTGAGCTTCTTTTGCTCAAGACTAGCACTCTACCACTTGAGCCATAGCGTACCACTTCTGGCTTTTCCTGATTATGTGGTACTGAGGAATCAAACCCAGGGCTTCATGCATGGTAGGCAAGCACTCTATCACTAAGCCACCTTCCCAGCCCCAAGAAGGTTTTTAAGGTGTGCTTAATGGTGTTAGAGATTCCAACAGGAGTAAAGGGGAATAGCTACTCAGGGTCCAGGAGTAGGATGAGCATGTTCACAACACTGGATCTCAGAGTAAGGAGAGTAAATCTTCCTCTGAAACAGTGCTAGGGATGTGGAGTCCAGATGCAGTCCTGGGAAGTATACTGGCTTCTATTGTCTTAGTAGAAGAAGAAGTGGGCCATTTGCCCAGAGAGGAGGAGGCAGAGGGCAGGAGAGGGATGATATTTAAGATGGAGGTGGTCTTCCCAGCCTTGGTAGGGATGGCTATAGGATGCTGAGTAGGGGCAGTAAGAGGCAGCCACAAGCTAAAGCTACCTGAGTGGGTGAGCATGCATGTCTGGCAGCAAGAATGATCATCTTCCTCCAATCACTGAGTTCTCTAGCCTTGCTCTCAGCAGTGGACAAGGGGGGAGGGTAGCTCTAGGCTGGAGGCTCTGGGATTCCTCCAGGGCTGGGGGGCTGCCAGCCGGGCGGGACTACGAGTTGGGCAGCCAAGAGAACTGCGGATGTTGGCAGAAGAGAGCTGGAATGATGGACCAGGGAACCTCAGCTGGGGAGGGCGGGAAATGAAGACAGAAAGGGTAACAGGGGAGGAAGCAAGGCTCAGTGTCCTGCTGAGTCTGGAACCCGTGTCCTACAAGGGGCTGAGAGTGGGCTGGAGACTCAGAAGGCTGTGGGCAGAGAAAGGATGCCTGACTCAGCCATTTTAGAGGTGGAGCAATTCCAGGTGGTGACATGGTTTTGGGCAGCCCTCAGTGTGTGTGAGGGGGTGGGAGAGTTGAAATGGAGAGCAAAAGAGCAGGTCACTGGAGATGATGGGGTCAGGGAAGGAGCAGCCACAGGCTCAGACTGGCTGACACGTGGCTGCTGAGCTCTTCCCAAGTGAGGGCGCAGGAGTGAGTAGATGGGAATGCTGTAAACCACAATCACCCATGAATGGAAAGGGAGGGGAAGTGGTGGATTCAGACAGCTTGCCACAGGATAGCACTTGGCTGCTTTAAGCACACTTGATGCTTGTAGCCAACCTCCAGCAAAGAGCTGGCGGCTGCTCTGTCTCAGTCATGCTCAGAGCTCACTCTAGTTTCATGGTCTGGCAGGAAGCACCAAGTCAAGTCAGGAGCTATATGCACAGTCAGGTGGGCAAGTGGGTAGGAAAATGGATAACATCCACCCTCTGACCACTGGCACAGACAGAGTTATGCTTCCTCTGGCCACCCTAGCTGGCATGATCAGAATATTCACCAGGAAACTGAAGGAGCCTTGTACAAATAAGCTGAAGGTGAGGCTGGGATCTGACAATAAATACACTGCTTCCTTGTATGTCCTGGGCTCTGACCTTGGGGCAGGGAACACACAGGCCCAGGCCAGAGTTCAGGTGACAAATGGCATGGTGCAGCGTTCCCCTATCCTTCCATGAAGCAGCACATAATATACCCCCCCACCTCTGGCATCCTGCCCCAGTAGGTCTATACTGGCATACTTTGACAGGGGCCAACAGTGTGAATATAAGATGGTCTAGGACAGCAGAGAGGGCCCCAGGGAAGGAAGATTGTGGCCAGGAGAGGGTCTGCTCTCAGTTTGGGCAGGTTTCTGAAATTTTCAGGTGTTCCAGTCTATGATCCTTGTCCGAGGATGAAGCCCTATGGCTAAATACCACATCTGAGCATGTGGATACTGTCAAGTGGCTGTTCCCTGCTGGTGATGAAAATCAGGCCAGATGACAGGCATAACCCTATCCCTCCAAGGACAGGTACGGTAATATTCCTGGTCCCAAGGAAAAGGAGCACTATAATTATGGAAGAAACTAGACAATATCTAGAAGAGTGGAGGAAAACACATCCCCTACAATTATATTTACTCACATGCCACCAATACAGAGAAAATCCATAGAGGCTGGCCACTGATCATGCCTCTGTGGACTATGTGCATGAGGTGGCAACCCGGGCTAAGCTGTTCTTATTCACCAAGTATTGGTTGATGGCTCCTGAACTATCCCTGCAGAGGGAACTTCTCTACCTCCCTGGGTCCATAAACTCACAGTCCTGATCCAAGTGCCCCGCCTACCCTGCTGGTCCCAGGGTCCTCTTATCTGTTCAGCTTCTCTAGCAGAAGACCCCTACCCAAGGGTCATAACAGAGAAGCTGGTATAGTCAAGAGTCACAAACATGGGCGAAGGGGGGGGGTACCCAAATTCTTGGGAAAGGTGGCAAGGTATTCAACCTCTCACCAACCTATACATCTACCTAACTTTCCTGAAAACTAAGCCAATGTCAGAGAAGGAAGAGAATGGGCCTCAGGCCATCCAAAAAATCAGAGTCTTCATGACCCTTGGCCCAGCAAGGGATATAGGACCTGGTAATGGTTCAGTGTGGGTGCTACAGAGTAAGTAAAAAGGAGCTGCCATCTTCTTTTGTCTCCCTACTCTAATCTCTGAAACATTATAGGCACAGAGAAAGAGGCTGGTGACCCTACTCTACAAGTTGTGAACCTGAAAGTCTAGTTACGTAGCTGAATAGGACTCTGATGATGTTGCTTAATGACCTTACAGCCCTATTCTTACTCTGTTGGCCTAACTAACCTTACTCTGTCAGCTGTCAAGTCTCTCAGCTGACAGAGGCACATGATGAGGCTACCTTCTGTAAATATTATCTACTCTACCCAATGCTATTGGATACTTACGTAATGAAGTCCAGGAAGCTGGCAAGTGGCTCATAGGCATGGTTCCTCATGTGGCGGAACTCTACCACCATCTTCTCCTTGAGCCGGTCATCAATGACTGACACTGTCAGAGGTGATGCCTCATTAGCCAAGAAGTTGCCATAGTCAGTACTCTGCAGGTGTAGCTTCAAGTCTGAAATTCAAAAACAGAGGATGAGAGCTAGCTTTGCTGAGCCTCCCCCAGTGCCCCCAAGTCCCCATTCTCACCCAACTCTGGGCCCTCCTATTTCCATCTTCCTTTTAGCTCTGGGCATAATACAAGCAGCCAGGCTAAGGACCTGGAAATACCCCAAACTATAAGACCACAAGCCACCACAAGATGAGAAGGTTGAGATGACTCAACCCAAGCAGCCATTTACAACCCACAGCCTCTGGAGTCCTAACCTAGAGCAAAACAACATAGGCCCTACTCTCCAGGGTGTCAGGGTTGAAGGGGCAGGCTACAAATACATGAAAGATATAAAGAGAGGAGATGCCCAAAGCTGTGCGAATAGAGAAATGGGCACCAAAATAGGCCTTAGCAGGGATGAAGACCATGCTAAGTTGGGCCACAGCAAAAGGCTGAAGGAAGTATGAAGGTAATAGTCAGCAGGACAGTGAGTAAGAAGAGGCCTCAGGCAAATGAGTAATGTAAGAAGGGAATGGGGCTGAAAGGAAAGGGTTCCCTAAGCAGTAGCTGAAGACAGAAAGGCGAATCAGGATTCTTCTGAGCCTTTAGAAACAAGAGTGAGGAAAAAGATATGAAAGAAAGACTAGGACAAGAGACTTGGAAGACAGGACAAGTAGGATAGTACAATGTAGAAATTTCCCAGTTTCTGTCCTTTATTCTTTCCCTCAGCCTACTTTCCATATAACTGCCACAGTGATCTTTTTAAAACAAAAAGTAAGCATGTATTTATCTGCCTCAAACTCTCTCAAGCTCCTAGTTCACTCAAAGTGAGAGTCTCTGCTAGAATGGGGCCCTTATTGGTTGCTGCTTCTTACCTCTCTCATCTCCATCACAGCCTTTCAGAGCCTTTCCCTGCTCCTTAGCCAGGAAAGAGATTGCTGATTCATCCCGTCCTTCAGATATCTCCCCGTTCTCCCTCCTGAGGCCTCTCTTGTTCACCTGTGTTGTTTTTCATTCGAGCCCTTATCCCACTTGATATAGGATATATAAGCTCCATGAGAATAGGGATTTGGCAGTCACTGTGGTGCTATAGAGGCTAGAACGGAGCATGTGTACATATTTCAATAAACTGCTGTAGAATAGAAGAAAAATGGGAGAGAGAGTGGGCAAACTGGCAGGAGAGTTACTCCTGGACTTTGATAGGGAAAACACTATAACAAATTATGGCAGTACCAAGGACAGTGACAAAGAACAGGAGGATAGAGATCCAAGGCCTCTCTAGGTATCCTTGAGGCCAGAGGACTGTACAATTCTGGTTGCACAGGCTTTAAGGACCCATATAATGCTCCTTCTACTATACTTCAAAAGAGAAATGACCCTCATCTACAGTGAGGTGTGATAAAGGAGATGGAAGAGTATGCAGGAGAGGGCATAAAAGGAGGGTATATAATGCTAGAGGGAATGTCTTTCATCTGTGAGGCTAGGGGCTGGTGGCCAGCAGCACTCATGTCTCTGTGGCTCCCAAGCACTCAGAGTAGACTTTTAGCTTCCTGTTTTTCCTGCTCTACTATTGCATGTCTACTTTTCTGCCATAACCACCCAAAAGAGGATAAAAGAGAAGACACAGTGGGTAAGTGAACCATCAGGCCAAATCTGTCCCATGGACATTGCTGATCTTGCTGTGTTTTTGCTTTGGATATGTGTATGCCCTCCTACTTTGCCCCAGGCTATCTACAATGAGCCCTTCTGAGTTCTTCTTCCCTATCTTCATTATTCTGACCAAACCTAGCTACTCTTACAGTAAGACAGTGCTCTGCTCAGTAATAGTTGCACTATTGCAGTATTTGGTTATTTGGTTGGTTTTTCCAGAAAAAAAATCTTATCTAAACTGTGTGGGCTGTTAAATTGAAAAAAAAATCTTATCAATAATTAAAGGTTACTACCTTTACTTAGTAGTATATTACCTGCATCTCTACCTCTAGAAATGGGCTTCATATGCTAGAGCTTTTTTTTGTGGGTGTGCCAGTACTCAGGGCTTTAAACTCTTGCTCCAACTTTTCACTCAGGGCTGGCACTCTACCACCTGAAGCAAACCTTTCATCTGGCATTTGGCATTTTCCTGGTTAATTGGAGACAGATTCTCTCATACTTTTTTGCTGGGACTGGCTTCAAATTAATTCTCCAGATCTCAGTCTCTTGAGTGATTAGGATTATAGACGTGAGCAACTGACACCAGGCCATATGTTAGATTTCTAGTATCTTTAAGCAAATGCAGAAGTCTTACATAAAAGGCTCTGGGGTTGAAACATTGAAACATTGTTAATGACTCTAAAATTATTTTATGGGTATGATACAAATAGTAAGAATATGATTTATTCCCCCTTAACAGTACTGAAATTAAGCATACTTCTCAAGTCATGTTCATGCCCTGATTTTATATACTTGCATCTATCAATAAATATTTTGATAAATTGAAAAAGAATGGGCAGATGGTTCTGGTTCAGGCAAGGCAAGCGCCAAGCCCCCACTAGGAGAAGCTTCAGAGCAGACAGCAGCTGGGAGCCAGAGCTGGTTCAAGCCATCTGCCAAGATGAACCTGTCCATTTGTTCATGGAGTCCCTGCAGCCAGTCTACAGCCCTTCTCAGGCCAAGAGACTTCCTTTTCAGCACATAGCCTGGGCCTAGAGGCCAATCAGATGCACAAAGAGAGCTTTAGGGCAAAACCCAGCCCCTCCTGCTAGCAATCCCACTAGTTCTTGGGAAAGCAAATCTGGCCCTAGATTGGCTTCCTGATCCCTCCTATGCAAAGTACTGGAAAGCCAGTCCTCCCCAGGCATCAGTACACACCCTGCCCCTCTGAGCCCTGGCACATGCTGCTGGGAGGCTTCCCCAGGCAATCTGTCACCTCCCACTGGGGATCCTCATGAGCTTTCCAGCAGTATGAAACTTCCTCTGCTCCAACCTCCGCCTTTGCTCTGCATGGCTTCTCTCCCTGGCTAACTCAGCAACTTTTCCACTGCCAAGCACCTTTCTCCTCTCGGGCTCCCAATGAGTCTCCATCCAATATCTGGCACTAGTCAGGTGAGAATCCTAACCTCAGATCCACTGTAACTAGAAACACAGTTTCCATGCAATGGACTCAGCCCCATGCCAGGAGCAACCTTTGTGCTAGACGTTCTGGCCATGGCTACTTCTCAGACTTAACAATAAGAAATCAGATGAGCCGGGTGCTGGTGGCTCACACCTGTAATCTTAGCTACTCAGGAGGCTGAGATCTAAGAATCACGGTTCAAACCCCATCTGGGCAGGAAAGTCTGTGAGACTCTTATCTAAAATTAACCACCAGAAAACTGGAAAATGATGTGATGGCTCAAAGTAGTAGGGTGCTAGCTTTGAGCAAAGAGTTCAGGGACAGCATCCAGGCCAAGTTCAAGCCCCATGACAAAAAAAAAAAAAAAATCAGATAAAACCAGAATCCTGTCCAGAATCCCACAGTTCAGGTGTAGAAAGGCCAGGCTATGGTACAGGTCTGGTAGACTATTTTGGTCCCCAGCCCTAGTTTCATTCTCTCTCCACACCTCCTTCCCAAACCCTTAGCTAGGACAGGTCTTTCAGGTATAGACTGTTCAGATAGTCTTTAGTTCTAGAAAAGCCTATGGATGGCAAAGGAACTACCCATGCAGGCTACCTGGACTGTACTGCCCACCTGCATGTCTAGTTGTGGGCCTGAACTGTCATAACTCAACAACAAGTCCCTCTTGCATCACTGGAGCAGTAGCCATTCCTAGAGAAGCTAGGAATATGTGGTTCTGCTTGAGTGGTGGCAAAGCCAGGATGCTCTCCTTTGATGCCCCCCCACCCCACCCCCAGAGCCTAGCTTGGGCCTCAGAGCAAACACTCCTGTGCTTTGGCTGCTGCATTCTGCTGACATTGCATCTAGAGAAGCCGCGACTCTCAGCACTGCTGGAATGCAGGCGGCTGGGTGGTTTCGCCTGGCGTTTGTCAGATCAGAGCAAACCCAGGAGACTCTACTGAGAATCCTGCTCAAGGCCAGAGGAGTCTTCCTTACCAGGAAACTCATTTTTAAAAGCCCCCAGGGATGATGTCAAAGGGCCGTTCCAGACCACTTTCCCTGGCCAAACCCCACATCTCCCTGAGACCCAGGGAAAGGGACAGCCTGCCAGCCAAGAAGGCGACTTGGAGGGAGGCAGGCAGGCTGATCTCTCAGCTCGCCCACGAGGGGACCACACAGGGCTTCTAAACCAGCTCTGACCCTGCTGGAGAAACCTGGCACCCAGACCCAGTGGCTGGCAGCCCTAAGCCCTTCAGACAGGCCTGGCCAGGATGAGGACACATGGGTTAGGACGCCCTCTCCTCAACTTCCTGCTCTGTCCAAGGGAAGCAGAGGAGGTGATGTGACTGGGGGTGGAATCCAGGCACAGGACGATAGGCCTGGAACTTGTAGAGAGCTTCGTGGGAGACCTGGCCACCCAGCCCTGACCCAACCCCTGAGGGCACCCAAGGACGGCAGGAGCTCTGGGAAGGCAAGGGATAGTTCTGCTCTGGGCTCTGGACTCTGCATCCTGACAGCCTTGATGAAGGCCCCTGAGAGGCCCAGACATGCCCCGGCTGAGGCTTGAGTAGTGTTCTGATTAGAGAAGACTCAGGGGACAGCTCTGGTCTACCCACAAACCCAGCTGTCTACCCCAAATCCTCCTATCAGTGGCCTGGCACCAGGAATGTCTGGCCAGTTTGAGAGCTCTCATAACAAAAGACTTCCTCAGAGGCCAATTTCTCATGTTCAAGAAGATGCTATTGCTATCACAAAGTTCTTTCTGCAGTCTGACCTAAGCCTACCTCAGACAAAGCATACCAACTCCATCTCATGTTCCCAGCTTCCACCTAGGGACTTGAACATGTTTGACAGCACCTGTTCTCAAAGCCATTTCAGACCTGTGTCTACTGAGCTCTTGTCTCAGATGTGCAGGTTACTCTCCCTTAGCTGTATCGCTGGACACAATGCAGGCCTCCTGCCGCATACTTCAGCTGCCTGTTCCCAAGTCCATTCTCTCAGGAATGAAGTGATCCAACTGCAACATGTCACTGTCGCCTTTACTCTACAATCCCAGTGGCCCTTGAGCTACAGCTCTGCCTCCTCCCACAAACTCCATCATGCCCTCCTCCCACAAGCCATCAGCCCTGAGTTCACAGGCCAACTTGGAAAAAAGCCTTTCAGGTACAGGAAGCAGGGTATATCCTCGCACCTAACTAGAAAAGGCCAGCCTGGAAAATGAGAGCCCTTGTCACCCCTCTTCCACAGGGCAGCCCAATCTACCCTGCGGTTGCCTGTGTCAAAGACCAACTTCCCTGGCTCCCACAAGGTCCAGCTGAGCTCTCTGAAGGCACTTGGGAAGGCTACATCCCAATATCCACCTTGCATGGCTATTTCTTTCAGGGCTTGTCAGTCTGAACCAGACTGAAACTGGCTTCTACCTGTCCCCATCATCCTTGTCTACCCCTAATCAATGGTCTCCTTGGGCTAAGACCCCTCAGCAGCAAAGCCCAGATGCCACCAAATGATTCTTGGTTCCTGATCAGTATCAGGGCATGAAGACTCCCAGCCTAACCAATGCTCTGTTCTGTGAGGACAAAGTATGGGCTTGGCAGCTAGCTCTACTCAGGCCCAGAAAAGTGGAACTAGGCAGCCATGTCCCCACCTACTTCCAGAAAGCTTTCCTTGATCCCACCAATTTGAAGGGTCTCCTTTTCGTCTGGTAGGTAGTATACAGCCTTTCTAGCTCCTTGCCCCCTGCAGCTCCTCCCCAAGGACCTAAGGAAGCAGAAGGAAGGTTCCTAGTCCATGCCAAGGTTGGTTCCAACATGCCTCAGGGTTCACCAGGCATGAAGACAACCTCTGGCCCAGCATATTAGCCAGGGTGGCTCCTACTCACCCCTAGTTTCATGGCCTATGACAGGGTCCTACTGGCCAGCTGGCCACAGCAGAGTGTGAGAGGACAGTGTGTTCCCAGACTTTACTTCTGCTTTTCCAGAGGTTTACTCAATGACATTCTCCCGGGGAGCTCAGGGGTTTTCAGGAATTGTAGCCCACTGAATAAAACCAGATGTGAGAACATGCTCCCTCAAGCCTAGTGTGCCCACTCTGCCATTCCCTACAAGGGTGGCAAGGCTTAGGACCTGTTCTATTATCCCCCTCCCCAGGCCCAAATGTGGGGTCTTTGAAGAACTAGGGTTCTACTTTGGATACTATATAGGGGCTCAAAGAAGGAAAACTCAGGTAGACAAATAGAAAAACCACTAGATTGGCGACCCAAATGGATCCTGTGCCACCCTGCTCCTTCTAGATAAATGTGTTGTGCCTAAGCCTCCTTCCTGGGTTTGGGAACCAGGGAGAAGAGACCTCTTCTTCACATCAGTTCCAAAGCAGATGTGTGCACCGGCTGGCTGGATCTGCAGAGTCAGAGAGCCACATCTGGAATTCACAGTGTGGGAGCCTCAGCATGGGAACTATTAACCCTGAGTTTACCCAGGGCCTGTAGGACAGATTGTGAATCCTCTTCAGCCTCAGAGCCACTGATAGGGCCTATCATAGGCTCCCTGAAAACGCCATGTAATACCAACTGACCAATCAATAATGTAGTCCAACTTTTTTCAAATGCTAGCTTACCCCTCTTCTCACATACCACATGATCTCCACCTGAGCCTGGCCTCACCACCATTAAATGGGGTGTTTAGAGTACCTTTGTATGGCCAGTACAAGTATACCATCCTCTATCAGCTGGTCCATGCCACAACTTCAGTCCACTCTTTTTTTTGTTGGCCATGAGTCTTGAACTCTGGGCCTGGGTGCTGTCCCTCAGCTCTTCAGCTCAAGGCTAGTGCTCTACCACTTGAGCCACAGTGCCTGAGATAAGAGTTTCATGGACTTTCCTGCCCATGCTGGCTTTGAACCATGATCCTCAGATCTCAGCTTCCTGAACAGCTAGGATTATAGGCGTGAGCCACCGGCGCCTGGCTTTTCCAGTCCACTCTTAAGACTCTTTTGTTAATTCACTCTTTAGGCAGAAGAGAGGAGAGAAAACCTTTATTTTTTTTGTGATACTGGGGTCTGAACTAGGAGCCATGCACGTGCTAGGCAAGCACTCTACAACTTGAGCCATACCTCTAGCCCTTATTGTTTTGGGAAACACTTTCACTATGTAAGTCAAGGTAGCCTAGAGCTTGTACCCTTCCTGCCTCGGCCTCACAAGCGCTAGGGTTACAGTGTAAGAATGTAGGTTCAAATGCTGTCCACAGAGAAACGTATAGAATGTCTCTGGACCCAGGCTCCTGACTGGTCCCCTGGGTCTTGTATTGTCAGCCCCTCAGGAAAACTGCAAAGAACTGAGGCTCTGGTATACAGAGAACCTGAATACAACATCTCTCTCTTCTGGCAGACAGAACTCCAACCAGAACTTCCTGACCATTACCCTCAGCCTAGCGATCTATGGTTCTCTATGCTAAGCTGTTGCTCAGTCTGCCCTCAACAGCTTGACAAAATGCTCCTTTCCCTCCTTTCCATGGTCTGTCCCAATCCTTCCCCTAGAGCTCTAGCATGCCCTCTGCTTTGTCATTGTCTGTAGAAGGACCCATGCAAACTCACAGGCCTCAATCTGTTATATCCTGGGAAAGGAAGAATAGAGTTGGCTCCAAGATCCAGGATCCTGGGCTGGGAAGGTGGCTCAGTGGTAGTGCTTGCCTTGCATGCATGAGGCCCTGGGTTCAATTCCTCAGCACCACATAAGCAGAAAAAGTTGGAAGTGGCGCTATGGCTCAAGTGGCAGAGCACTAGCCTTG
>NW_012267234.1:7409590-7483449 GCF_000151885.1 Dipodomys ordii
GGCTTTTTCTGCTTATGTGGTGCTGAGGAATTGAACCCAGGGCCTCATGCATGCAAGGCAAGCGCTCTACCACTGAGCCACCTTCCCAGCCCCTACTTTTCATTTTCATTTCGTAAGTTTGCCTGAGTGTGAGTTAGAGAAGTAAAATGGTCTGGCCAGATGCCAGCCAAGAAGAGGTCAGCTGTAGCAGTGAACTATGCTCAGAACCTGGCCCATGTCCGTGTCTAATTCTCTAGTCTGCTGACCTACACAACCTGAACAATCCTTAATGCTGGGCGCCTGTTCCAAAAGCAGAGACCTCTGGAAGAAGGACACAAAGGAAAGTTAACACTAGCACAGAAGTAGATGAAAGGTAGTTCTAGGGTTCCCCATGTGCTACTGTTCTCAGTGAAACCAAACTAAGCTAGGATTCTGGCCAGAGCATCCATTCAATTCTATGGTGCCTAAATTCAGCTCAAAGAAGGAAAGAAAGAAAGATTCATTTTGCTTTGACCTAGACCCTGTAAATGGACTCAGGGGATAAAGCCTAATTTGGGGCTGTGAGGATATGCTTTCAGTACAGAGCCACATTCTCTTCAGCTTATAGAAATGGCAGAGAGCAGACCAGGCCAAAGGCAGAGTCAATCTATGCTATGTCCAGCAGAGCCAAGAGGCTTGGAGCTGGCAGGAAGGTCAAAGCAGTAACCATCTAGGCTGGTTCTGAGTAGCACCCCCAAACCCTTCAACCCATCTTGCCTTTTTCAGTCTTCCCCCAGCTCAAGGACATAGTGTAACATGTGTAAGGGCAGTAGTAATATGCCATATTGAGTATGGTTGGTACTGTGCATCTGGCCTAGATCCTGTACAGTAACATCATAGTAGAACCTAGTTCCACTGTATAGAAGGTAGAAGGCATGGAGCCTACACTAGGCCTTTAGAAAAATATTCCAAGACCTTCTGTTCCTCCAGGCCTGAGCACATGGGATATATTTTGAAACTTAAAGAATTGAGGGGCACCGGTGGCTCACACCTATACTCCTAACTACTCAGAAGGCTGAGATCTGAGGATCACAGTTCAAAGCCAGTCCTGGCAGGAACGTTCATGAGATTCTTATCTCCAATTAACCACCAGAAAACCAGAAGTGGCGCTATGGCTCAAATGGTAGAGCACTAGCCTTGAGCTGAAGAGCTCAGGGACAGTGTCCAGGCCCAGAGTTCAAGACCCACGACTGACCCCCCCCCTCCAAAAAAAAAAAGAATTGAAGACACAGAAAACCAATGAGCTGACAGTGAGAATGGCAACCACATATGATACAGAGGGCAACCTCAGGTGCCGTGCAGCAGATTACGAGTTGAAGTTCACCTAAATTCTTCAACTCCCAACTCATTAAGCTCTAAGCTACATTCTTTGTGGAAGGTCCTGAGGGACTGATAAGCACCCCAGAAGCCGGATGTCTTTCCACTGACCACCCATTACTGAGTCAGGGGCTGAGTACACAGAGGCATAGCCTTGAGGAAACAAAATTTAAAAATAAATGAAGGAAATTTCAAAAAAATGTACAGTGATCAGACCTGAAAGGCCAAGGCAGATGTCAGGAGACCATGAATAATCCTCTGGACCTTACTTGAGACCCAATAAAATAAGAGGTTTGGGTAATGTTATCCTTAGAGACCTGACCAGTGCTGCCACTGTTCTAGCCTAGTCAAGCCCAGGTCACTGTGACTCCCTGTAACCAAACCTCTGAAGGCCACTCTGGAGCTCAGGTTAGACAAGTAGCATGGACATTTATGGAACAGCCTTGGGTAGGACTGCTGGAAGGTTCAGGGGGAGGCCTTGGAGCTACAGCCCTCAGAGCAGGAGTAGGGGAAGCAGCAATGGCTACATTGTAGCAAGGATATCACAATGACTCCTCAGAGAGGAAGCTCATCTCTCAGGCAAACTTGAAGCTTCAGCTAAGGTCAAGGTCTGAAACTATTGCCTGAATATTGGGGGAGTGGAGAGCAAGGCCAGAGCTAGCCAAAAAAGCAGTGCCAAGTATCTAGTCTGAGTTAACTCTACCAACATCCTTTTTCTTCTCACCAAGTCTTTCTGTCTTCAAGACAGACCAGTCACACAAGGTCAGTCCAGTCCAGCCCTCCCCTCCACCCCCAGCACTCCTTTGGAGTGAGCTACACGATGCTGCAAGTCAATAAGTAGGGCAAGTGTCTAGGCTATACACTATTAGCCTAACCTAAAATGCCTTGATTTTCCTGTTTCTTAAAAGGGTGTGTGTGTGTGTGTGTGTGCAAGTGCGCGCACATGCACACACACACACACATACACACACACACACGCATTATAGCAAGTATTACTTGAAACAAAGGTCAGGAAAGCCAATAGAAAGGCACCCAAATTGTCAGTAACCTGATAACCACCTCATTATCAGGACAACTGTAGGATCTACAATGTTAATTTGGAGTAAAGGTACCAGATTTAAGCCTTTCCCAGAGTTACCTGCACACATGTAGATGACCAGGCTGGCAACACAAGCATGGGAATTGCTTGGGGAAGGTCACTTCTAGGGACCTGAAAAGCATGATTGGCTCTGACCTCTGGAGAGCTCAAGTTCCTATTTAGAGCCTCCAAGACACCTGGGTTCATATTAGCACACTATGTTGTAGCTGCTGCTCTGACTCTGAAAACTGCCAGCATGATTAAAATTTGAGTAAATGAGGACAGCTGAAGTATCCTGCACAGGACACCAGGGCAGAAAGCATGAGGGAATGTCCTTAGATCTCCTTCAGATCCCTGGAAGCTAGGACACAGGGAAGTAAGAGCAGGAAGAGACAGGCAGACAGGAGACACTGAGCCATGAGTCCTACCTGAACAGGTTTGGGTGAGGGAAACAGAGCCCAGAACAGAATCCTAAGGGACAGATGCTACCTGAGGAGCAGGAGAAGCAGCTACGCAGACTCAGAGGCCCAGCCACATACCCCTTTCCCAAGCTCTCTGGCAGCAGAGTGATCCTCCCACACCCCCTTGTGGCCAAAGGGAAGGTATCCAGCAGTGAGGGGGCCTAGCTCCAGCAGGAAGAGTGCTGTGTAGCTCCACTCACCTCTCAACACATCCTTCTAATTTAATTATGCCTCAGCTTCCTGGTCTGCATCACCCCTGCAAGGCATGAGGCTACAGACATCAAGAGTTGTGAAGAAATGTGTCAGAAAGACTAGACATTTAGTCTTGAGGTGGACATAGGAAAGCCAAAACAGAGACTTGTGAGCACAAACTTGGCACGAGAAACTGGTCTGTTCACACTGGTGCAGTCAGAGCTCCAGTTAAGAGGAGGCAGAGGGAAGCTTGGGCATCCTTAGTGCTCTACTCTTGTTTTCTAGCCCAGTCACACCCTCCCAGCTCTCCAATGTCCTTTAATTTTCAATTGCTTTGTCTTTACTGTTAGGCATGCAGCTCATAAAAGCAACTGTTTAATAACTCAACTTGTCACAGGACAACCTGTGACAGTGGCATCTTCAGGACCTTAGTGTTTCTCCTCCATAGTCCAAATCCTAATACCATTTAGTACCAAATAGAGACCTGTCACTAATTCAGCCACATAAATATCTACTGAACATGTACTTCAGCTAGGGCTATGCTACTGAATCTAAAAAAACAACAACAAACCCACCTGCAAACCTGAGTGCTAGTGGCTCACGCCTGTAATACTAGCTAGTCAGGAGGCTGAGATCTGAGGATCACAGTTCCAAACCTGCCTTGGCAAGAAAGTCCATGAGACTCTTATCTCCAATAAACTACTCAGAAAAAGCCAGAAGTGGTGTTGTGGTTCAAGTGGTAAAATGCTAGCAAAAGAAGCTCAGGCCCTAAGTTAAGCTCCAGAACTGGCAAAAAAAAAAAAAAAATGCAGAGGAGATAGACAAACCATCAGATGGATTTTAAGCAAAATGTTAAAATAGTATTGAGACATTTCCCTCTGTGCTACCCAGAAAATATTCTACAAGTGATCAGGACAACTGGCATTCGCCTAGAATCTGAAACCATCTTGAAAGATCCAAGACAGAGGTTTAGACATAGGCTCCACTTCAGAAACCAAGCTCAAGGAATTGCTGAGTAAATTGAAAAAGTGTGTTAGCATTCACCAGAGCAAGTTCTGACGTGACCTCCTGGGGCAAAGCTTGTAAGAACAGGGGTTATTTGTTTCTATGTAGACCATTATTGTCTTGACCATAAATAGCTTCTTGGATTAAATTAGTTAAAATATATACCAGTGCAAGATGTAATCAGTGAAAAAGGAAAACAGGAGTGGGGGATAGAAGGAAAGGCAAAGAAGAAAGAAAAATGCCCAGGCAAGAGGAGACCTGCCAAGGACAGTTATACATACCTGGTCAGAGGCCCTGGAGCTCAAGCTTGGGATACAAAGGAGGAGTCTAACCTGATCTAGGCCCATAAGTATCCAAGGACCTTCCCTAAGTCTTCAGGTATAGTTTAATGGACCTCTTTAAGACTCAGATCAGCCCTATAATAAATTTAAAAAAATCTGGAAGAAATATGCTCCAGACTCACCAGCACAGGTCTCAGTTTGGATAATCTGCTGAATGTGGAATTTTTTTTTGGGGGGGGGTAGGTCATGGAGCTTGAACTCTGGGCCTGGGTGCTGTCCCTGAGCTTTTCAGATCAAGACAAATGTTTTACCACTTGACCAAGGCACTGCTTCTAGTTTTGTGGTGGTTAATTGGAGATAAGAGTCTCAGGGACTTTCCAGCCCAGGTTGGCTTTGAACCTCAATCCTCAGCTCTCAGCCTCTTGAGTAGCTAGGATTACAGGCATGAGCCACCAGCACCCATCTTGAATGTGTATTCTTACCTTGACTGCTTATGTATTCTAATTTTCCTTATTTCAAATATCCTTATTAGTAGTTTTAAAGTAAGGGGTGACATTCTTCAAAAAGAAATGCCTAGAAGTAGAGCAGTGGCTCAAAGTGGTAGAGCACTAGCCTTAAGCAAAAGAGCTCAGGACAGAGCCCAGGCCTTGAGTTGAAGCTGCACAATCAACCAAAAAAGAAAAAAAGAAATGTACTCATTACCTGATTTACGTTAAATGTAACCGCTCTGAGCATCATTTTTTTTACAAATATTTCTTTTTTTGGGGGGGGAGGGGAAGTCCGGTCGTGAGGCCTGAACTCTGGGCCTGGGCTCTGTCTCTCAGCTCTTCAGCTCAAGGCTAGCGCTCTACCACTTGAGCCACAGCGCCACTTCTGGCTTTTTTTCTTTTTTTCTTATGTAGTGCTGAGGAATCAAACCCAGGGCCTCATGCATGCAAGGCAAGCACTCTACCACTGAGCCACCTTCCCAGCCCCTACAAATATTTCTTTATTGAGATTAAGTGACTACATAAATTTCACAATACTGTGACATAGTTATACTTAGCTAAAGTCACAAACACCTTTTAATCTTCACAATGAAAGTCATCATTATCTTAATCTACATAGCTTATGACCTCTATGACCTTTTATAAATTTATTTATTTATTTATTTTGGTCATAGGGCCTGATCTCTGGGCCTGGGCACTGTCCCTCAACTCTTCAGCTCAAGGCTAGCGCTCTACCACTTGAGCCACAGCACCACTTCCAGCTTTTTCTGCTTATGTGGTGCTGAGGAATCGAACCCAGGGCCTCATGCATGCCAGGCAAGCACTCTACCACTATGCCACCTTCCCAGCCCCAACTCTATGACCTTTAACAATAAAACTGTTTCTTCCAAATCAGGTGATATGTACATTTCTTTTCTTTGCCTGGTATCAGCTGTTCCCTCTTTCTCTTTCATTTCCTCCCTTCCGTTACTGTCCTGGAGTTGCCTAGTTCACTTTCTCAATGTTTGAGAATCATTTTTATAGTAACAATAAAAAATAAGCCATGCACTGGTGGTCATGCCTATACACCTAGCTACTCAGGAGGTTGAGGGCTGAGGATTGAGGTTCAAAGCCAGCTGAGACTCTTATCTCCAATTAACCACCAGAAAACTGTAGGTGGTGCTTTGCCTCAAGTGATAGAGTACTTGCCTTGAGATGAAGAGCTCAGGAATAGCGCCTAGGCCCAGAGTTTAAGCACCATAACCGACAAAAATAAAATAATAATAAAAATATAATAATAATAATAAATAAATAAATTTTAAGTTGGGTGTCAATGGCTCACATCTGTAATCCTAACTACTTAAGAGGTTCAAAACTAGCCCAAGCAGATAAATCTAAAACCAGCACAATAACAGAGATGGAAGTATGGCTTAAGTGGTAGAGTGCCAGTCTTAAATAAAAAACTAGGCAAGCCAGACACTGGTGGCTCATACCCGAAATCCAGCTACTCAGGAGGCTGAGACCTGAGGATCACAATTCAAAGCCAGCCTAGCCTGGAAAGTCCTGAGACTCTTATCTCCAACTAACCACCAGAAAATCAGAAGTGGTGCTGTGGCTCCAAATGGTAGAGTGCTAGCCTTGAGCAAAAAGAGCTCAGAGACAGCACTCAGGCCTGAGTTCAAGTACCATGACCAACAACATCCAAAAAAAAGCTAAGCAAGGGCATGAGGCTCTGAATTTAAGCCACAGTATACATGTATACACGTATACACACACACACACACACAATTGAAAGTAATAATTATTCATTCTAATACACGCCAACAATAAAAGAATATATGTTAAATATTGAAATGTTTCCTTTTCTAATCCTTCCACTAGAAGTTGTTACTCCATGAGACATGATGCTTATGTTTCCAAACACATTTCCATGTGCATGTCATCTACTATTATACTATAGTGGGACTCTTATACATACAGGGAACTATGTTATACATAATGCTTTGCAACTTTCCCCTAGTGGTATATATTTTTTTTTGGGGGGGGGAGGGAGTCCGGTCATGGGGCCTGAACTCTGGGCCTGGGCGCTGTCCCTTAGCTTTTCAGCTCAAGGCTAGCCCTCTACCACTTGAGCCACAGCACCACTTCCGGCTTTTTTCTTTTTGCTTATGTAGTGCTGAGGAGTCCGAACCCAGGGCCTCATGCATGCAAGGCAAGTGCTCTACCACTGAGCCACCTTCCCAGGCCCCTAGTGGTATATTTCTAAATCACACTTTTGAGCACTTGCTAGTTACTGTGGCTTACTTATCCAGATCATAATCATATCAGTGAAAATGCCACTGGTTCTAATAGTTTGTTATTACCAATGAGGCTACTATGAGCATCTCTGTACATGCTGTTTGTGTTAACCTATAAGATAAAATAATATAAATAAGGTTGCAATATAAAACAGGTTGTGTTTTGGCAAGGGGGTGACAAACATGTAAGACAGAGAATCTACACCAAACCTTTCTGTCAATTTTATTTTAGAATTAAATATATACAGACAAAAACCCTTATTCATGCAGGACAAGACACAACAGGAACTTAGGAAGGAAATACCTGCTGGTTATTCTCCCTATGCTGCTTGCTAAATTAGGACTCCTGCCAAGCATCCTTGTTAGATCATCCTTGTATCCACTTGGCCTGAAGTTAAGTCTGTTCTCTAGCCACGTGCCAGAACTTGGAGCACCAATAGGTTTCTAAGGCAATTGTAAGCCAATAGATGGCCAACCATAGGTCTAACTGCCATCAGCCACTGCACTGATGACTTCCAGATTCATATCTTTAATGCTACTTTCCCATATGTCCACCTGCCTACTTGACTCCTCCTTCAGAGCATCTCCTCTTCTGTCACTATTTACTGCGCAAAACTTTCACCACAGAAATAGCTCAAACACCCATCCAATCTGTGTGTGAGTGTACCAGTCCTAGGGTTTGAACTTAGGACCTCGGAGCTGACCCTGAGCATTTTTGCTCAAGGCTAGTACTCTATCACTGGAGCCACAGCTCTACTTCTAGCTTTTTGCTGGTTAATTGGGAGTAAGAGTCTCACAGACTTGTCTACCTGAACATGATCCTCAGACCTCAGCCTCCTGAGTAGATAGGATTACAATTTGCCAGGCTAGCCTTTCGTGAAGTCAGGATCCTGACTTCCAGCACTTCTCACCTCATATCTAGTTAGAATTGGCACTATTTGGCAAGTGTCATCCTCTGATCCAGCCTGTCATATGTCCCTACATATTCCTGCCTGGTCCAGCCCATGTTCTATCACCTGAAGAGCTGAAAGAGCCACCAGCAAATGTCCTGCCTCTAGCCCAGCTCCTTCTGAATCAACTCTTCAGAGCCTCAGAAAATTTTCTTTCATTTCTTTTTTTTTGGCTGTTGGTTATGAGGCCTGAACTCTGGGCCTGAGCACTGTCCCTCAGCTCTTCAGCTCAAGGCTAGTGCTCTACCACTTGAGCCACAGTGCCACTTCCAGGATTTTCTGCTCATGTGGTGCTGAGGAATCAAACCCAGGGCCTCATGTATGCAAGACACTGAGCCACCTTCCTAGCCCTCTTTCGTTTTCTTTTCTTTTCTCCAGTCCTGGGGCTTGAATTCAGGGTATGAGCACTGTCCATGAGCTTCTTCTTGCTCAAGGCTAGCATTCTACCACTTGAGCCACAGTGCCACTTCCAGCTTTTTCTGTTTATGTGGTGCTGAGAAATCGAACCCAGGGGCTTTATGCATGCTAGGCAAGCACTCTACCGCTAAGCCATATGCCCAGCCCAATTTTTTTCACTTCTTATGCCAGTCCTGGGAACTTGAACTCAGGGCCTGGGCACTGTCCCTGAGCTTTTGTACTCAAGACTAGTGTTCTAGTTCTTGAGCCACAGCTCCACTTCCAGCTTTTTTGGTAGTTTGTTGGAGATAAAAGTCTCACAGACTTTTCTTCCCAGGCTGGCTTGGAACTACCACCAAGAGCTCAGCCCCTTGAGTATCTAGGATTATAGGCCTGAGCCACCAGACCCCAGCCCCAGAGAAAATTTCTATGTATATCACATCATCTTCTAACCCCTCCACAATACTTCTCTGCTTTATCCATGGAGACATCAAGTTCCTGTGGGCTCATAGCAGCAAGATGTCAAAGTTCCCTCTCTATTCACATTCTGGGGATCTCAGCCTACTGGGCAGCAGCAAGCTGGAGGAAAATTATCAAGATATAGCAGGCTGCCAGAGTCATCACCAATAATCCATGCCAGTTCCTTGAACATTAGGTACTGGCATGATTTTCATGCAGTAATACTATTTCCCAGGGAAGCTGGAAGATAAGTCCTCTAAATACTGAGGAGAAAACTTCAAGCCTGTATAAGGACAAGATCCTGACAGCTCAGAAAAAACTGTGTTCATTTTCTTCCTTCTGAAGCATAAACTCTCTGTGGGGTCTGTAAATGTGTTCTTCAGTGGCCCCTGAATGTTTCTCTTGCTGTGATCATTAGATTGTTAAGACTATGGCATCTCTTTCTTTGGATCATATTTGATTCTGAGGAATTTAGAACTGAGCTAAGGCATCTTGCTGTGAAAACTGTGGTTATCTAATTTCACCATTTCAATATTGTTTCCTTAGACAAACAAAACAAAATATACGAACTATTTCCACATAAGACCATATATACTCTGTAGTCCAGGCTGGCCTCAAACTCACAATATTCCTGCTCCAATCTCCCAAGTGCTAAGATTACAGGCATGCACCATCAAGCTAAGCCAATTTAAAATGTACAATTCTAAGTTTTTTGTTTTGTTTTGTTTTTTTGTCGGTCGTGGGGCTTGAACTCTGGGCCTGGGCGCTGTCCCTCAGCTATTCAGCTCAAGGTGAGCGCTCTACCACTTGAGCTACAGCGCCACTTCTGGTTTTCTGGTGGTTTATTGGAGATAGGACTCTCACGGTCTCCCCTTCCCCGGGCTGGCTTTGAACTGCGATCCTCAGATCTCAGCCTCCTGAGTAGCTAGGATTACAGGCATGAGCCACCAGCACCCAGCCACAATTCTAAGTTTTCAGTATCAGCTATCACCACAATCAATTTTAGAACATGTCACCCCAAAAATAAATTTGTACTTCCATAATTGCCACCTACCACATGTTCCCATCCCATCCCCAAAGTACCCTGTGCCTACTATACATTCAATGTTATTCTGATGTTCACAGACACACCTGCCCCAACCAAAATCTGAATGATCTATTTGTACTTTGCATTCTCAACCCATGGCATCTGCTTCCTGGGAGTGAAACAAGGGAAGGATCACAGTGGAAGCAGCTGGCTACTTTTTTTTTGGGGGGGGGGCGGGGGGTTTGGTCGTGGGGCCTGAACTCTGGGCCTGGGCGCTGTCCCTCAGCTCTTCAGCTCAAGGCTAGCACTCTACCACTTGAGCCACAGCGCCACTTCCGGCTTTTTTTTTTCTGCTTATATGGTACTGAGGAATCAAACCCAGGGCCTCATGAATGCAAGGCAAGCACTCTACCACTGAGCCACCTTCCCAGCCTCAGCTACTTTCTTTACCAACAGCCAGGCTCTCCAAGAGATCCTATCTTCCTTTTCTTTGGGGATGGTGATAGGGTAGTAGCCAGGCTTTCACTAGCACAGGCTAGCCTCAAAGTCCTGAGCTCAAGTGATGAGCCATCTCAGCCTCCTGCATAATTAGGAGTACAGATGTGTGCCATTCAGCTGAAAGATTCTATTATCACTGAGCTGAGATGTCCATATATCATATCTACAATCAATGCCATCAGCTAGCTTCTAGTCTCACTTTCCTCTGTTCTCCTTATGATTACTCATGAAATGCAATCATGCTATTCACTTACACTGAATGTAACTTGTGGATAGGGATGGGAGGGGAAAACTGGGGGAAAGAAAAGGAAGGGATGACATTGTCAAAACAAAAACAAAAAAGGCTGGGAATGTGGTTTAGCGGTAGAGTGCTTGCCTAACATGCATGAAGCCCTGGGTTCCACTCCTCAGTACCACATAGGCAGAAAAAGCCAGAAGTGGTCCTGTGGCTCTCAAGTAGTAGAGTGCTAACCTTGAGCAAAAGCAGCTCAGGGACAGTGCCCAGGCCCTTAATGCAAGCCCCAGGACTGTGAAAAGAAAAGAAAAGAAATGTATTCAATTACCTGACTTATGAAATGGTAACTCCTCTGTACAATACCTTAATAATAACAATAGAATTGTATTTTTAAAAGATTACTCATGGTTTCTCATGGGAAAACCAAATTGAAAGCTTCTTCCAAGCATGTTTAAGGTTCACCATGCACTTCCCTTTCACGTTCTTCTATGGGCTACACCCCTCTCAGGCCTTGGCATTGGCCTCCCTCCTCCCCATTGGGTTGTGGGGCTTGAACTCAGCTTGCGTGCTGTCCCTTAGCTCTTCAGTGCAAGGCAAGTGCTCTACCACTTGAGCCACAGCACCATTTCCAGTTTTCTGATGGTTAACTGGAGATAAGAATCTAATAGGTTTTCCTGCTCGGGCTGGCTTTGTACTGAGATCTTCAGATCTTAGCCTTCTTAGTTGCTAGGATTACAGGTGTGAGCTACTGGCACTTAACTAAAACACTCCTGAGAGGTAGGAGGATCAATCTTTGGCTTTTCTTTTGATTCTATGTCTCTTTTGGAATTTTTGACTTCTGTAAGATGTTTCCCAAACCCAGACAACACACCTTTATATCTCTACTCAGAAGGTTCACAGATCTTCAATCTCATCTTCATTTCTCCTTCTCCAACGTGTTCCTTCTCCTACATGCCCAAATCATTTCATTGTCTAATACACAATTACTTAACCCAAATATAAGAACAACAACCTTTTAAATCCTCATTCTTGATCAACCTCCTTATTCAATCCTCTTTCTAAAACTTCCCTACAGTTTTCCCAGCCAGTCAGTACCTGAGGAATTTGGCCTCCTATCCATGAGAACTTACGGATTGTTCTATTTCCAGTGTGACCTCTACTACCATCTTGATCTCCAACTTTAAGTCCAAGTTCTGAATTCAGGAAAAAGTCTTTCCTTTCACTTTATTCCCCCACCTCCACCCCCACCCCCTTTAAGACAGGGCCTCACTATGTAGCCCAAACTGTCCTGGAATTCTGGATCCTCCTGGTTCTTCCTCCCAAGTGATGGGATTACAGGCATATACCATCAAAGCCTACATTGGCTTTTGCAACCTTACAAGAGTTGGTGTCAATGTAACTTTCCAATCGCATTCCAAGCCACTTCACAAACAATTGGTGCTGAATGACTTTCCACTCCTGGAAGACACCATCAACATTTGTACCTTCTGTTCCCTGTGACTGGTGATTGGTCTAGCCAAGCGTGGATTTTCCCTTTCTTCTTCCCATAAGCAGCCTGTCTTGTGAAATAATATTGAAATGCAAAAAGAGATGTGAATAGAAGACAAGTGAATGAAAGCAAACAGGGATAAAAGTGTACTGAAAGACTGCAGCACATCATACATGTGATTGTTTCAACCATGCACCTAAGTGTCTAACCCACTGACAGAAAAGCAATCCTCAAGACCATCTACTACATAATGAAATGGAGAAAATCACAGGGTTCCTCCTCTCAAATGTTAATATTTCTTTGCGGTAGGAAGGAAATGTCCTGACTTGCCCAACTGTGATTAGCCCCACCCCAGATTAGGAAACTGGCATACTGGTACTCATCAGCTGAGTATAGCTTGTAATCCAGCATGGTTTTTGGTATATTTCAAGAAGAAAAACAATACAGAAAAATCTAGTACAAGGGATAGAGCAATGAGAATCCCTAGGACAAAAGTAATATCTCAATATGTCATTTTCTGTGTGTGTGTGTGTGTGTGTGTGTGTGTGTGTGTGTGTTTGTGCACACATGTGCATGCACCAGTCCTGGGGCTTGAACTCAGAGCCTGGACACAATCCCTGAGCTCCCTTTGCTCAAGGCTAGCATTCTACTACTTTAGCCACAGTACCACTTCCAGCTTTTTCTGAGTAATTTATTGGAGATAAGAGTCTCACAGACTTTCCTGCCCAGTCTGGCTTTTAACTGTGATCCTCAGATCTTAGTCTCCTGACTAGCTAGGATTACAAGTATAAGCGACTTCAATATATCATTTCAGTCAATAGAATCAATGCCAGACCATCAGTGTGAAACCTGTGAGCCAAAATAAATCTTTTCTTTTTTTTAATTTTTTTTTGGGTCCGGTCGTGGGGCCCAAACTCTGGGCCTGGGCGCTGTCCCTCAGTTCTTCAGCTCAAGGCTAGCGCTCTACCACTTGAGCCACAGCGCCACTTCCGGCTTTTTTCTTTTTGCTTATGTGGTACTGAGGAATCGAACCCAGGGCCTCATGCATGCAAGGCAAGCGCTCTACCACTGAGCCACCTTCCCAGCCCAATAAATCTTTTCTTCTTTAACTTTTTTCTCAGATATTTGTCAAAGTGACAAAAAGTTTAGCATGATCACCATTTTGTAATCCCTAACAGAATAATGGCTCTGGTAAATTAATGTCAGTGATTACATCATAAAAAAAACAACAAGGTATTAAGTGTTTCCCTGTGGGAGTGTAAACAGTAACTTTTTTTTTTGGCCAATCCTGGGGCTTTAACTCAGGGCCTGGGTACTGTCCCTGAGCTTCTTCAGCTCAAGGCTAACACTCTACCATTTGAGTCACAGCACCACTTCCAGCTAGTTCTGTTTATGTGGTAAAAGAAATCAAACCCAGGGCTTCATGCATGCTAGGCAAGCACACTACCACTAAGCCATATTCCCAGCTCAACAATATCTATTAAATATTTTAAAAATATGAATCTAAAGCTAAGTGCCAGTGGCTCATGCCTGTAATCCTCGCTACTCAGGAGGCCAAGATCTGAGGATCACAGTTCAAAGGTAGCCTGGGCAGTAAAATCCATGAGACGCCTATCTCCAGTAAACCACCAAGAAAATGTAAGTAGCACTATGGCTCAAAGTGACAGAGTGCTAGCCTTGAGTGAAAAACGCGCAGGAACAGTGCCTAGGCCCTGAGTTCAAGCCCCACAATGGACAAATAAATAAAATATGAAGCTAGTCAGAATTTAATCAAGCCTCTAAATCTAACTACTAATTTACAGGGAAAACAAAAAAGTGCTGGGGATGTAACTTAGTGGAAAAGTGCCGCAATCCTAAGTACTAAAAAAGAGAGAGAGAGAAAGAAAAGGAAAACAAGGGACCTCAGAGACACATATGAATCACATGGCTGAATGTAATCAGCAAAACTATATTGTGTTAGTCCCTGTTCTTGTGGTCATTAAGTAAAAAATAAGTATACCTTACATAATGAAGGGTGATATCTGTGCAAGAGAAAGTAGACAAGTTATATAGAATCTTTTTTTGAGGGCATGGTTAAGACGCTCTGAGGAAGGGTAACTATTTCAGCTGAGTGCAAAGAATGAGGCATTAGCCATGCAGAGATCTGACAAAGAGTGTGGAGAGCATTTTAGACAGAGAAATCAGCCTATGAACACAAATAGGCCATAAGAAAGATCAAAAGGAGTCCCAAGGGACAAGATACTGAGGACAGGAGTACATTTTTTTTTCAAAAGAAGAGATCTTGTTGTTTAATCCATTTTGCCCTCCAATCTTCCTGCCTGAGCTTCTTGAGTATCTTTGTTTAGGGGCATAAATCTTCTAGGAACCCAAGTTCTTGGTTTAAAAACAGGCTAAACCACCAGGTGCTGGTGGCTCACACCTGTAATCCTAGCTACTCAGGAGGCTGAGATCTGAGGATCGAGGTTCAAAGCCAGCCCAGGCAGGAAAAGTCCATGAGACTCTTATCTCTTATCTTCAATAAACAAAAAACTGGAAGTGGTGCTGTGGCTAAAGTGGTAGAGTGCTTGTCTTGGGCTGGAGAGCTCAGGCCCAGAGTTCAAGCCCCACAACCACAGGGAGGGGTGGGGGGAGGGTGGACAGGCTTAACCCATGGGAGAAGCTCTACTTTCTTAGCACTGGGTATGAGGGCATAGTGACAGTAAAGAGTATTGCTTTCTAAGGAGGCCTGCTGAATTTGGGTTTACTAGATGTGACTAAGTGAATGTTTTCAGACCATGAGAAGCATGCTAGCTGCTACTTCCATGTTCATGTGTGTTGTCATATCCGCACCAGGTGTGGAGAGACGGTTTGTATGATGTAGAAGTTTATGTGTAAAAGAGCAGAGAAGGGCTAGGAATGTGGCTTACTGGTAGAGTGCTTGCTTAGCATGCATGAAGCCATGGGTTCAATTTCTCAGTACCACATAAACAGAAAAGGCCAGAAATGGTGCTGTGACTCAAGTGGTAGAGTGCTAGCCTTGAGCAAAAGAAGCTCAGAGACAGTGCCCAGGCCCTGAGTTCAAGCCCCAGGACTGGCCAAAAAAAAGCAGAGGATCCTTGAATGCCAAGCTAAAAGTCTGGATGAGAAAGGGGTCATATACTGAGCAGTGCTGCAAGATTAGCCTAGTATCTTTATATAAAATGATAGAAAGTCAACTGGAGAAATTTGAACTTTGTACTCCTAGAAGTTCTATGGAGGTAGGGCAAGACAGCAACAGAATAAGGAAATGTCAGTTGATGATCAATGGTATTCACCTTTAGGTTTAAGCAATAAATCTCTCCTTCAAGTCCCAGTTAGTACACTAAACTCTTATTAAGTGCCTACTGGATTTTAAGCCCTCCCGCAGGCAGCCTCTCTGGTTTTTTGTTTTTGTGTGGGTCCTGGGGCTTGAAGTCAAGGCCTAGGAGCTATCCCTGAGCCTTTTTGCACAAGGATAGCACTCTACACTTGAGCCACAGCTCTACTTCTGGCATTTTGGTGGAGGCTCACAAAATTTCCTGCCCAGACTGGCTTTGAACTGTGACCCTCATTTCTCAGCCTCCTCCCTAGCTAGGATTACAGGTGTGTGTGAGCCATGGGCACCTGGCTTCAGCTTGTTTCTTCTCTTCTCAAATGAGTTCCTTCAGGTTGCTGATAGGCTCCTATACTCACATAAAGAAGGCAAACAAGGGAAGGTGGCTCAGTGGTAGAGCGCTTGCCTTGCAATGCATGAGGCCCTGGGTTCGATTCCCCAGCACTACATAAGCAAAAAGAAAAAAGCCGGAAGTGGCTCTGTGGCTCAAGTGGTAGAGCGCTAGCCTTGAGCTGAAGAGCTGAGGGACAGCGCCCAGGCCCAGAGTTCAGGCCCCATGACCGGACCCAAAAAAAAAAAAAAAGGAGGCAAACAACTTTCTTGCAGGCTTACTTTAAAATAATAAAATCCATAATTACTGAATTTTAACTTTGGTAAGTTCCATATTTTAACAGTGTTTTTACTAGACTGTCTAGTTTGCAAGATAAGCAATAACTGATTGAGCTCATTTTAACCTCAAAAGCTTATGAGAAAATGTTCTCCAGTAGGTCAATCATCTTCTCATCACCTTCCCCTCCCACTATAATGAATACTCCTGCTCAAAGAAAGCACTTGAGTGTCAAGAATGGAACTCACATTTCTACCGTTCACTATCACTTGGTTGGAAGACCTGGTATTAAGGACATCTCTAATTTAGTATCTATTACAGCTGTGTCTGAGGAAGTCAATGTTGCTTTGGAGCTCTGTGCTGAAAGAGGAACTCTGCTTCTCTCTAATCTTCTACTGCCCTCCCCTGCCCCGTCCCCACCCCGATATTGAGTTTTAAACTTAGGTGGAGGCTTGCTTGCTGAACTACTGCTTGCTGGTTATTTTGGAGATGGGGTCTTGAGAATGTTTTCTGACAGGATGGCTTCAGACCATGATATTCCAGATCTCAACCTAAGATAAACAATGCCTTGCTTTTCTCTATTCTTGTGTAAGAAACTGTGTGTCCCCCTTTATTGAAATTACAGGAGTTTGGGCCAAATATTTGTCTATGAACATCTAAATTTTCACAGCTACCTCTTCTTCTCTCGACATTTCAGGAGACTGCCCAGCCAGTGATACTGAGTTGGAAGGAGCTCCTCATTAAACCAACTCAGCAATTCCTTCCAAGAAGGCTCAGAGCGAAGACAAGATGATTCTAAAGGCCTTGGGAGAGGAGGGAAGGCTTCCCCCCGCTTACCTTCTCTAAGCGTTGGTAGCACGAAACAACTCCCTGCCTACATCAGGGTAATGAGGTTTGTTGCGTTCTTCCCACCCTTCCAGCCACCCCGTAGAGACCCTCACACACTTCTTCCAAACTACGGGACTAGTACAACGTGGAAAGAGGCAGCTTTCGCAGAGATGAACACTGCAGTCCTTAAAGCCTTGTTTCTGTCTAGGCTGGCTCAGGCCAGACAGCTGTAGGTGGATCTCCTTCCCCCAACAACGGCCATCCGTTACCATTTTCCCCAAAAGGACTCTCAGGCCCTTCAACGTCCCCCCCACCTCCCCCCAGCTTCCGGCTTCCCAGCCCAAGTCGGCCTCCATTCTGGCCTTCAAAAGCCCCTAAGCCCCCGCCCGCGCGCGGCTCACCCTCGAGCGTCTCGCACTGCACCAGGTTGAGGTAGTCCGCCTGGCTGAGCACCCCGGCCTTCAGGCCGCGCACTAGTCCTTCCAAGTAGCCATTGTCCACATTGAAGTAAAGCTCCGGGAAGAACGACATGACTGCACCGCGGGGGGAGTGGGGGGCGGTGGGACCCAGGAACCCAAACCAGCCGGCACGCAACGCAACTCCAAGATCAGCTGACGCGGCGCCCGAAACGGGCTGTCAAGTGCGTCAGGTGACGCGCACGCACCTCACGTGACCTCCATAGGGCGGGGAATCTGAGCAGCGCCGAGCTTCTAGGCGTCTTAGTACGCAAGCGTGGCGCAGACGGGAGGGGCTGACGGACTCTTGGCGCCTGCGCAGTGACAGGGAGCCGTCCTCTCGCTACTCAGCCTGGAAGCTGCTGAGTTATCCGCAAAGATAAGCGCGTGGTGGCGCCCGTGGTCGCCGGATGTAACGGGAACTCTAACTTCTCCGGGTTAGGCGCCCCTGACACTGCAGGAACCGGCAGGGTAGAGATGGAACTGGAGGTGCTTCTTATGCTTGAAAGCCGAGTCAGCCCTCTGCCTTCCCCCATCCTCGCCACCGACAGGGACTGAGGTCCAGTAAAGGGCGGGCTTTACTGGAGGTGACAATTAGCGGCCAGCTGACTCTGGAACTTACTGCTTTATTCGCCAACTGGGAACTAAGCCCCTCAGTGCACCCCGTTGTCTCCGCATTTTGTAGCACGGATGCTTACATTTCCTGCTTCTCCAAAGGTGTCTAGTGACCCTGAAAGTGTGCGTGTGTATGGCTCAGATGATGGGGTACCCCAGGCCTTGGCGTAAGCGAGTGTGTAGTTTCTTGGCTTGACAACGCCCCCCCCTCTCTCTCACACACACACACACCTACCATGAATCCCCTTAAACGATCACACTGGAAATAACCACAGCTTTGGGATTGATCCCAGTCTTTATTCGCGTTCCCCTCCCCTCTCCCCCATGCTGAGCCAAGGGCCGGTTAGGTGCGGCTGCAGGGGTTCGTGGCAGTACCCAGTTTGCGGCAGTAGCAGAAGGCGTTGAAGAAGCGGCAGTAGCATGTGGCACATGGGTCGCAGCATGGTACTTGCTGTCCCAGGCAAGACTCGTGCAGCCTTACGCAGCGACGTGGGGAACGTGACTCGCGTTTCTCTGGGTCTAGCACCTGTATTGGTTCGGAAGGCAGGAACATGGGCAAGGGCTTATCAAGACAGGTTCAGAGCCCTGTCTTGCTCTAGTCCATGAAAGATGGCAATGGAACATGGGGGAGAGGTGGTCAGGAGGTGAGGAGAGGAAATGATCCTAGGACAGATGCCCTCTGCCTGCAGCTTCACCCCTTTGCCTGAGCTGTTACCTCTGCCAGAGCTTCTGCCTTCTGCAGCAAAGCATCTTCTGCTTGGTCTGCAGGTGTCCTCTTCACCAGGGCACGCAGACCTAGGCCTGGGACAGAGAATGTGAGGACGGGTCCCACCCTCTCAGAGATGTAATTGGGAAGGAGGAATGAGGACTTACACCAAGCAGTCAGGTTTGTGGCCAGTGAGTGTTCAGCCCCACCCAGCCCTGCTTCCACCCATACTGACCTGGGAACTCTGGGAAGAGGGCCTGGTCAGGCCTTCTGATGCCCTCCAGGGGTGCCAAGCCCATCTGGGCACCCTGTGTGGCAGGCAGTGTCAACAGCAGGACACAGCTAAGCAGCACTGTAGTCAGCATGGCCTGGCTCAGTAGAAAAACCCACCACTTAGTCCCTCCTCTTCCTTGGAGTACCCTCTAGGTGCCCAGAGAGAGGGCCCCAGAGAGCAGGAAAATCTATCCAAACTAAGGACTTACCTCTGCTTGCTGGTCCTTGCTAGGGAGTTCCAGGCCACCAGTGCCCTCAGCTTATATAGCAGGGTTTAATAAAGGACCTGCACGTGACTGCTCTCTGCAGCCAAAGCATGATGGGGGCCCTCCAAGAGGGCGGTGGCACAATTCAGTTTGGCTCTCTGGAACCTGAGCCTTTTTTTGGGGGTGCTCTACTAGAGGTCCACCTACCTCCAATTTGGGATGAAGCTTCCAGGAACCAAAGTTTGGGAACAAGATTGGGTGCCCACGTTCCAAAATCTCCTGGGCACCAGGACATAGGGCCAGGCTGGAGCCATTAGCAATAATAAGGCAGGCGGACCTGAGAGCTTAATTTAATTTCTGGCCCTGGAGATGCTCACTCAAGCCTTTACATGGCATGTTATTTCCTTTGCTTCCTGGAACTTAGGTCGAGGGCACTGAAGGGACTGACAGGTAGTGGTTATTTTGGGGTAGGGGTGGTGTGAAGAGCCAAATCTTTGATTTCTTAACAGGAAGAAAAGTGGGGATAACCCTTCTTGCTAAACCTAGCTCTCCTAACTGCATCTCTGGCCCTGTCTCCTCTCCTCCTTTTCCCTCTAGGCTTCCCCAAGACCCCCATCTTTATATTTGTCTCCAAGCCCCTTTCTGCCTAGGGTTCCTGGAAGCCAGGAGAGCAGAACGGACTGTTCCCTAGTTGGGTAAGCAGCTTCAGAGTAAAAAGCCTTTCAAGCCGCCTGCCTCATTAGCGCTAATGGCTGCTCTCTTCCGCCCTGCGCTGTTAGATCTCTGCTCACGTGGGTTTTATCAACTCGAGGCCACAGTGAGAACTCCTTGTTTGTAGACATGGCAGCACACACAGGACCCCACCTGCCCTGCCTTCACCCTTCTGGAGGTATTTTTATCACACAGGGGCCCATCTGGGGAAAGGATGCTGGCTGAATCAGCTTGGAGGCCCCAAAGCACAAAGGCTCATTCAAGGACAATGGAAGAAGCCGCCATTGTGATTTATAGCCCAAGTCCACACAGGCTATTTGGACCGGGAAGATGCTTAAGGAAATCCTCTCAGCTGCAGGTGGAAACAGATGTTGCCATCTGACAGATTTCTCCTGGAGTCAGCACCAATTGGTGTCTGTATACAGGAGTCATTGAGGCACTCTGCAGAAGGAGACCTGTGGCAAGCTTCTTCTGTAGCTAGGAGTGGGTGTCGTTTTGGATCTCCGCTGGCAATGGGTTCTCCTGAAGTAGGCAAGGGGACAGTCTTTAGAAAACCACTGTCTACTGCCTGGTAGGGGACACTGAGGAATCAGAGAAAACCCTTGTGAGGAGGTAGTAGCTGGAACCATGAGAACAACTCGGCAAAGGGTCAGTCCCCTTTGCTACCTGCCCCGCTCCAGAACAGAATTGACAGTTTGGTAACTGTCACATAGCAGATCTGGTAGCAAAGCCTGTCTGGGAGTTTTCATTGACCCTTCTCTCCCAGAAACAGTGGCCAGGCCTAATAGCCCACTTCAGGCCTTTCTCTTCTCTTGAGTGGGACAGGGTGAAGGTACCAGACACTCAATTATGCCTGTTGTCAACTGAGGCTCAAGAAGGGTAATAATAACAAATGTACATGAGGCACTTTCCATAAATTCTAGTCCCATCCTTGGAGATTCTGGTGGAAGAGGTAGGGAGCAGGAACTTCATAAAGACTGGAAAAGTCCTCAGGTAAATTGAGGTGAAACTTCTGGATACCTGTCTGGGCCTGCTTTGCACTCACCCTACAGACAACTCTTTATGTTTGAAGAAAGGAGACTTCACTCTTGCTAGGCAAGCACTATATCACTTGAACTACACTGTCAGCCATTTTGTGATATTTTTCAAATAAGGTCCTCTATTTTTGTCTGGGCTGGCCTAGACTTTGATCTTCCTTTGTACATCCAAGTAGTATGGGTGTACCACCTCACCCAGCTTATTGATTGAGGCGGGATCTTGCTAACTTTTTGTTTGGGATGGCCTCAAACCTGTGATACTTTCTGACCTCTGCCTTCTGGGTAGCTGGGATTACGTATATAAGCCACTGTGCCCAGCCAAAAGGAATGCTTTATAGTACACTGGAACCCAGAGCCTGTTCCACATGGTAGAGGTATTGTCTAGAAAGCACAAAGCCCACGTTTAAATCCCAGGATTACAAACAAAATTTTAAAAAGCTTCAGTGGGATTAGTGTTTTAACACAGAAATGTCCCCAGGGCCTTTGTGGCCAATTTGTACATCTACTCCAGCTAAAACTGGGCCAGGAGTTGGCTAGGGAAGGCTTGCTGGGGGAGGAGACCTTTACTCAGTCATGAAACTTGAGTAGGAGTTGAGAAGTGCCGACCAAGGCAGTAGAAGTCCTTGAGACTCATAACTGACACACTGTTTACCACACTGACTGCACTGAACTAGTTCTACTGCTTAATACATGCTGTGCCAAAACCTGGTTCCTACCCAAAGGCCCCAGCCTAGTAAACAATACTCTTTTTTGGGGGTAGTAAGAGGTGTGCATCAGGTTTGAACTCAAGGCCTTGTGCTTGCTAGGCAAATTGCTGCACCACTTGAGCCATGCCTCTAGCCAGGAGCTGGTGAGACAGCTGCCCCCCCTCCAAAGATGCTCCCCAGAGTTGTTTCACTCAGTAAGTCAATCAGCAAACATCTAAGCCTTTGTCACATTGTACAACTGCTACCCTGAACACTGCTCAGACTAAGCCACTAGAGCCCAGATCACTCTGGGCTCAATAACCATGAGCTAAGTAAACTTTATTTCCTAAGAAACTCAAGTAGAATCCAGAGGAGGAAATAAGTTGTTTATATCCTTTCCAACACTACCTCCCTCACCATTTTTGTGGGCTGGTTACTGGGGTTTGAACTCAAGGCCTAGGCACTGTCCTGGAGCTTTTTCACTCAAGGCTAGAACTCTATCACTTTAACAAGAGCTCTACTTCTGGCTTTTTTTTTAGTTTACTGGAAATAAGAGTCTCATGGACTTTCCTGCCTAGACTGGCTTCAAACCGTGATCATCAGATCTCAGCCTCCTGTGAAGCTAGAATTACAGGCATGAGTTACCAGGCTCAGCTCAAATAGTCTTAAAAACCATAAAAACAATTGATTGATTCATATAACTGGAAAAGTACAGAGCAGGACTGGTTAGATGAGGTTTGCTCTAACATCTCAAGTTCAGTGGGGCAGACACAGTTAGCTTCTCAATGCCTGTTCCCAGTTTTGTTTGGAGCAGTGCCCAAACTTACTAACTTCCTGAAAGTCTAAGAGTTTGTGGTATCCTTAGATCTGTTTATGATCCATAAGACTCACGTTGAGACCTCTGGGAAAACTTTGATTCCCTTACAAAGTATCTGAAGGAAGTTTCTAAAGGAGGAAGCTTCTTGAAAGGGGGAAGAAACGTCTAGGGCAGCTTTTGCAGTTGTTTGTGACCAGAATCCTCATGGCCCCTGTGGTTTCTAGCAGCACAACCCCCAGCCTCCGCAGTACTACACCCTCAACTTGTTTCATGTTCAAGGAATTCAGCTCCCTTTGGCTCTCCCTGAAACCAAGTAACAGCTGAAGAAATCCCAGAAGTCCTTTCAAGCAACTGGATGGCGGCATACTCTTCGGGGTGGCAAATGAAACTTTTAGTTCCAGGGGCCTCTCATTTTCCCCCCTTGAAGATAGGGCCTCTTCCTGCTGCAATAAAGAGAAATAGAAAGGCCTGAAGATTCCAGGCTGAGTGAGAGTTATCCTTCTCTTGCTTTCCCTACAAATGGTATAAGTGAGAGCCCTGGAGTATAGCAATAACATACATGTCTCCACCAAAAGCAACAGGGGAAATTAGATCTAAAACAATCCTGGAAGTAGATGTTGAAGATTGCTAACTCGTGGTACTTAGACCAATTTTCTCTCTTTTCTCCCTCCCTCTCTTCCTTCCTTCCTTCTGTGCCAGTACTGGGAATTCCAACTCTGGGAGCTGTCCCTTAGCTTTTTTATTTAAGGCCAGAACTCTACCACTTCAGCCACACCTCCACTTCTTTTTGGTGGCTAACTGATAAGAGTCGCACAGACTTTATTGCCCAAGCTGGTTTTGAATCACAATCCTCAGATCTCAGTCTCCTGAGTATCTATTACAGACATAAACCACGAGCACCTGGCTCTGACCAACTTCAAGAAAGAGTTTGGGAAAGTCTAGGCACCTTAGAGACACTAGCTATGGATCCATCAGAAAGATGGAAAAGGTAAAGAAGGTCCAGCAGAACCCCAAGAGCTTGTGTTTCAGGTATGTCTAAACATGAGGGCACCTATACCAGCAGCAGAAACCTAACCTATGAACTTGGGAAAAATGTCAATTTGTCCCTACCCAGACTTAAAGAATCATAAACCCCAGGAATTTATGATTGGGCCCAGTTGTCAGTTTTTACAGCCCTTCCAGGTGACTGTGATATGACTGAGCTGTGAGAATCCTCACTATTGTTTTTAATTCCAGAAACCAACCCTAACCCTAACCTTCCTTATAGAAAACTGTGGCTAAGCCGGGCACTGGTGGCTCACGCCTGTAATCCTAGCTACTCAGGAGGCTGAGATCTGAGGATCGCGGTTCAAAGCCAGCCCGGGCAGGAAAGACTGTGAGACTCCTATCTCCAATAAACCACCAAAAAACCGGAAGTGGCACTGTAGCTCAAGTGGTAGAGCGCTCGCCTTGAGCTGAAGAGCTGAGGGACAGCGCCCAGGCCCAGAGTTCAAGCCCCACGACTGACAAAAAAAAAAAAAAGAAAACTGTGGCTAAGACTTGAGGTCCAAGGAGTTAGGAAGGGCCCATGGAGGTGTGAGAGACAAAAGAACACTTTAGCCTTGAGAGACACAAAACAGGAGTTCATGTAGAAGCAGCCTCATTCTCTCATCCATGATCTATTTTAGTGTCCCCTGTGTGTTAGAGCCTGGGACAGATACTTAGGCTTTACTAAGGGCCTGAGGGTGAAGGTAGCAGGGTTCATGTGAGGGCTAGGGATAGAATACAAACAATTTGAGTTTGGGGCTGGGAAGGTGGCTCAATGGTAGAGTGCTTGCCTTGCATGCATGAGGCCCTAGGTTCAATTCCCAGCACCACATAAGCAGAAAAGGCCAGAAGTGGTACTGTGGTTTAAGTGGTAGAGCATTAGCCTTGAGCTGAAGAGCTGAGGGGCAGCGCCCAGGCCCAGAGTTCAAGTCCCACAACTGACAAAAAAAAAACAACAAGTTGTTGTTGTGATCCAGTTGAGTCTTTGGAAATGCTCACCTTACTGATGACTCAGCCTTTCCAATCTAGAAAAACTCAAACTGGGCAGTCTCCTTCAGAATATTCTGGATGGCCCCTAATGACCTACATTTACATCAATGGGCTGTGCTAAGCACAGTCCTCAAAGTTCAACTGAGACTATTTGGCCACAAACCAACCTACTGCCAAACTTGCATAGTTGAACTTCTCTCTGGGAGGTTCCCAGGGAAGTTGGATGCCATAGTCACAGGGTGTTGAATGCTGCCTGTCAGTAGTCCATGAACAGGACATATGTATGTGGATAAATCTAGATCTCCTCTAACCCATTACATTTTCCCCAGTCTCATGGATGTTCCTGTCTGGACTGGCTTTGAACCATGATCCTCAGATCTCAGCCTCCTGAGTAACTAGGATTGAGTGAGCCAGTAGTGCCCAACTTTACTTCTTCCTTTCCTTCCTTCCTTCCTTCCTTCCTTCCTTCCTTCCTTCCTTCCTTCCTTCCTTCCTTCCTCCCTCCCTCCCTCCTTTCTTTTCTTTCTTTCTACTTTTTTTTTTTTTTTCCGGTCATGGGGCCTGAACTCTGGGCCTGGGCACTGTCCCTCAGCTCTTCAGCTCAAGGCTAGCACTCTACCATGTGAGCCACAGCGCCACTTCCGGCTTTTTTCTTTTTGCTTATGTGGTGTTAAGGAATCGAACCCAGGGCCTTGAGCATGTAAGGCAAGCGCTCTACCACTGAGCCACCTTCCCAGACCCCCCCCCCTCTCTTTCTTTCTTTCTGTCTGTCTGTCTGTCTGTCTGTCTGCCTGCCTGCCTGCCTGCCTGCCTGCCTGCCTTTATTTTTTTTGTTGGTGTGGGGCTTGAACTCAGGGCCTAGACATTGTCAAGGCTAGTGCTCTACTACTTTGAGCCACAGCTCCACTTCCAGTTTTTTGAGAGGATAACTGGAGATAAGAGTCTCACAGGTACTTTTCTGCCTGGGCTGATTTCAAACTGTAATCCTCAGATCTCAGGTTCCTGAGTAGCTAGGATTACAGGCCTGAGCTACTGGTGCCTGGCCCAACTTTTCTTTCTTTACTTTTCTTTCTCTCTTTGTTTTTCTTTTTTCTTTTTAGATGAGATCTCACTTCCTGCCTGGACTGCAGTCCTTTTATTTCCCTTTTTCATCCAGTTATTAGTTGAAAAGGGGAGTGGTCTCATAAACTTGTATTCAAGGGCTGGCCTTGTACCACTATCCTCCTGATTTCAGCTTCTCAAGTTGCTAGGATTACAGGTGTGAGTCCAACTCTTTGTTCCTGTTTACTAGGGGAAAGCTCTCCCCCAACAAGTCCTTTACATGAGAGAGACAATAGCAGAAGGGTCCTAGAAAGCAGACCTAATAGAACTCTGAGGTTAAATGCCTAGTAGGTCACATGGTGAGAGGGACTCATTGAGGAGGTGGTGTCTTAGAATCCTTGCAGTAATGTGCTAAGCCATTCATCTGGGACAATGGAACAGGATTTCAAGGGAACTTCATGTCATGAACTCAGAAGGCAGGCAGAGCCATGCAAGGTACAGGACTCAAGTGCAGAATGGCAAAACTTCAAAGGAGGTCTGCACTTGGAAATCTCCTGCATCTAAGTTTCTGATGAAACAAAAGCAGGATCCTTTGATTTGTATTGGCAGACTCTGGGAAAAAACGGACTTGTATGGAATTACCCTAGGCTAGGTGTCTAGCTCCTCTTTCCAGGATAAAACTTGATCGAAATAAGGGAGGTCCCTTTGGTGTGATGGTACCAGTTAGAAGCATCTAGACACAAAATCCCCAATATTAATATCTCTTTCTCTCTCTTTCTCTTTCTCTCTCTCTGTCTGTCTGTCTGTCTCTCTCTCTCTCTCTCTCTCTCTCACACACACACACACACACAAACACACACACACACACTGGGAATAGCCCATGAACAGCAGCCACATCACAGGAATACCTGTGCATTGGACTGGCACACAACAAGCTTCCAAATAGTGAGAATGCACCTGAGGCCAAGTGTGTAGAATTTCTCCATTGACAGCACCTAGAGGTGTAGTTCAACTTCAGAGTGCCTGCCTAGCTAGTGGGAAGCCTGAGTTCAAACCCAATATTACCAAAACAGAAACAAAAGCAAAGTCTATTTTGACACAGAGGTATAATGCCGTGGTTGCATGTGGCTTCAGGCCTCAAAGGGTCTCGTGATTATGTCCATGCTCTACTGTTGCCATATTGAAATCCATAGTAATTCTGAATGAAGCACTCTACATTTTGATTTTGCACTGAGTCCCACAAATTATATCCTGGGAAAAATGTTCTACGAACAGAGACAGAGCAAGTTTGTCAACCTAAAATAAAATCATAGAGAAACTTGAAGAAATGAATGTACTTAGTAATATACAAGGAATTATAATCCAGAATATGCATGCTGTAGGCACACTCATGAGGCAAAAGAAGTCAAAGATTGGAGGGGGGTGTTGTGGGCCTTGAATTCAGGGCCTGGACACTGTCCCTAAGCATCTTTGCTCAAGACTAGCACTATGAGCCACAGCACCACTCCTGGTTTTCTGGCAATTATTTGGAGATAAGAATCTCATGGAGTTTCTTGCCAGGGCTGGCTTTGAACCTTGATCATCAGATCTTAGCCTCCTGAGTAGCTAGAATTACAGGTGTGAGCCACCAGCACCAGGCTAAGATAAAGATTTTTTTAAAGTAAAGTGAAGAAGGTAATATAAGTTGTTTTTAAAATTATCTTTGGCTAGAAATATCAATGGGGTAGTATCTATTCAAGCTTGGATAGGCAGTTGCTTTGAAGGAACTTTCCATATAGCTTTTTCTGTGGGAGGTTGTGCAAGGTTGTAGTTTTCAGAGTGCCTCTGTAATAGTTTTGTCATGGATGTGTATACATGACAACCTCTCCCTTGTGGTCTTCTTGACTCCATTTTATTAAGGTTTGGCATAAGGGACTCCATTTTGACTTTGACAATTATCATGTGAGTAAAAGATGGGAGCTGCCTAAGCAGGGACAAATGTGTTTGGCATATAGTAAGTTCACAAAAGTGACGAGTATAGACAAGTTCTTGTGGCTTATGTATGTAATCCTAGCTACCCAGGGGTTGAGAGCCAGATGACTGGGTATTCAAAGGTAGCTCAAACAGATAAGTCCACAAGATTTCATTTCTAAAAATAGCAGCAAAAATATTGTTACTGTGTTATTGATGATGATGGTAAGGATTAGTGAATCCAGTTGTTGGTCTGTTGATGCTGGGTTTGTTTTTTTTTTTTTTTGCACTGGTACTGGGACTTGAATTCGGGGACTAGGCACACTGCTCTTAGCTTTATCACTTAAAATTGGTGCCTTTCCACTTGAGACACAGCTCCACTTCTAGCTTTTTGGTGAAAAAAGTCTCATGGACTTTCCTTTTCAGATTGGCTTCAAACCAGGATCCTAAGATCTCACCCACCTGAGTATCTAGGATTACAGGCATGAGCCACTGGTGCTTAGCTTCTGGTTGTTTCTCAGACTTCATTTAAACCTGATTAATTCTCTCTCCACATGTCATCACTCTGCCTTCTTTCACAGGATGTACTTACAAAGCATTTTATCAGCTGGCACTGTAATTCTAGCTACTCAAGAGGCTGAGATCTGAGGATTATGGTTCAAAGCCAGCCCAGGCAGGAAAGTCCATGACACTCTTATCACTAATCAACCACCAGAAAACTGGAAGTGGCGCTGTGGTTCAAAGTGGTAGAGCACTTTCCTTGCATGAAAAAGCTCAGGAACAACACCCAGGCCCTGAGTTCAAGGCCCATGACTGACCAAAAAAGAAAGAAAAAAAATTTTAACTCACTTCCTTTGACAACCCTTAGGGAACTCAACAAAATATACACCCAGTTGCACACACACTCTCATTCAGATATTAGCCCCGTTCATCAGTTGTACCAACATTCCCTAAGATCCCATCCTAACCCCCCCCACCCAGCTGTCAGAGATTCTCTCAGTCTTCATATAGACAAATATGCAGGCCATCTGTCTGAACTTGGCAACCTCTGCATGATTCCTTCCTGTCTGACCAAAATCAAAATGTAGAGTGCTTCCTGTCCCTTCCAGGGATGGTTGATACTTGCACACAGTGCAAACTGCAGAGTTTGCATGTAAGCACTTTTAAAGTAGTAAAAATGAAAAAAATTGTGTGTGTGCGTGTGTGTGTGTGTGTGTGAGAGAGAGAGAGAGAGAGAGAGAGAGAGATTGATTACTGGGTGTCCCAGAAGGACATCTTTTTTTTTCTTTTTATAAATTTATTGATAGAGGTGCTTTCAGAGAGATTACAATTACATGAGTCAGGTAATGAGTACATTTCCTTTCATACAGTGTCTTCTCATTCCCTCTCCAGAGAATGTTTGGTACATTTTCTCCCAGTTCCTCCTGTCTCCTCCCACAAGTTGTATAGTTCACTTTCATCAATGTCCAGTGAGCTCCACCGCTGTACTTTTTTTTTTTGAAGTATATTGCTTTATAATGTTTACTTTCATTTTTATTAAGAGATAAAGGATGAGAGAAGCCTGTAGTTAATAATAACATTATGCATGTACTGAGTCAGGCTATTTTGTCACAGTTTTCAGTAAGTTTGATTTTTCTTTCTTCACTCTTCTGTTTGAGACTAGAGTTTGTGTAAATCAATAAGCATCTCAATCCCCCATACAGTCAGCATATATTCTTAGTTTTTTAGATGTCATTTATTTCATCAGAGTCCCATATTAATCCCTCAGACTTCATTGTATATATTTTTCTCTTAAATGTCTTAAAAAAAAGTCTCCCAAGACTTTTCATCTAGTCTAGTAGTTCAAAGTACCATCCACATATTGACGGTTCTCAATTTATATCTATCTTGAAATTATTCTTTGTATTCCAAATATACAACATTTCCACTTGTATAAGGATATCTTTTTAAATTTTTATTTTTTAAAAAAATTTGTTTATTTTTATTATAAAAGTGATGTACATGGGCTGGGAAGGTGGCTCAGTGGTAGAGCACTTGCCTTGCATGCCTGAGGCCCTGGGTTCGATTCCTCAGCACCACATAAGCAAAAAGAAAAAAAAAGCTGGAAGTGGCACTGTGGCTCAGGTGGTAGAACGCTAGCCTTGAGCTGAAAAGCTGAGGGATAGTGCCCAGGCCCAGAGTTCAGGCCCCACGACTGGACAAAAAAAAAAAAAAAGTGGTGTACAGAGGGGTTACAGTTACATAAGTCAAGCAATGACTACATTTCTTTTTGGGCAATGTCACCTTTTTCTTCACTTTTTCCCCTCAAGGATGCCACCTTGAAAATACATTAGAGCTCTGTGCCAGTTGCTCACATCTGTAACCCTAATTCCTCAGGAGGCTGAGATCTGCAGGTCATGGTTCAAAGCTAGCCCAGGCATGAAAGTCTATGAGACTCTTCTCTCCAGGTAACCACCAAAAAACCAAAACTGAAGCTGTGGCTCAAGTGGTAGAGCACTAACCTTCAGAGAAAAAAAGCTAAAGAACAGGGTTCAGCTCAGGCCCTGAGTTTAAACCCTAGTCCAACACACAAAAACAGAAAATACATTAGAAATACTCTATAGTTTTCTTGATTTCCAGGGTAGAGCCAGAGTCTGTCATATATGGAAATTCTTCAAAGAAACAAAAGATGAGTTTGTGTCCCTACAGAATTTGGCGGCTGGGAGCTTCGGTGGCTCTGCAAAAGTTTGCACTCTTGGGAGGTACAGGGTGATTTAATGAGGTCTGTCAAAGTTAAGGGAAAACCTAATGACTCTGCTCTCCTCTCAAGTTCATAAAATCTAGGGTTTTAGATAAGAAAAGCCAGGACCAAAAAGGGATAGTGAAGAAACATACACAGAGACACACAGAGACACACAGTTCCCTACTTCTTTGCTATGAGAAATCCCAGAGGAGAAGACACTGTAGCTGCATAAATGAGTCATAGTCTTTATAAAGCAAGGGAGATAGAAAGCAAATTCCAGGAGATAAGTAAAGATGATTCTCAGGGAAAGTTTTCAGCTTTAGTGTGAAATTGTCAAGCTGCTATGCTATTCTGGAAAGTAAGGAAAAAAACAATGGTGAGAAAGACATGAAGCTTCACAAGGATCCAGGCCACTCAAGTGAAAGAGAGCTTGTGTCTTAGGGCAAATTTGAGCCAACCAACTGAGAAGACATTGTGTTGGCAAGATTCAGAGAGACGGAAAATGTCCCAGTGCCCCCAGCCTTTTATATTCCAGTAGGTATTCAGTAAGCGTCCTTCAAGTTCCTATGGAAAGTGCTGGCAAGGAGTGCTATTGACACACTACAGTTCCTGGCTCCATAGAACTTACATCTCAATTTTGTGAAATGTAAGAAAAGCCTGGGACTGATGGCTCATGCCTATAATCCTAGCTACTCAGTGGCTGAGATCGGTTGAGGGTCATGGTTTGAAGCCAGCCTGGGTAAGAAAGTCCATGAGATTCTTTAAAGAATAACCTATTTTTAAAATTATTTTTATCTATTTTTAAAATTATACAAAGGGGTTTCAATTCAACATATCACTTTATGAGTGATATATATATATATATATATATATATATATTTTTTTTTTTTTTTTTTTTTTTTTTTTTTTTGTCTGTGGTGTGTCTTGAATTCTGGACCTGGGAGCTGTCCCTGAGCTCCTCAGCTCAAGGCTAGCACTCTACCACTTAGCCACAGCGCCACTTCCAGTGTTCTGGTAGTTAATTGGAGATAAGACTCTCTCGGACTTTCCTGTCCCAGCTGGCTTTGAATCATGATCCTCACATCTCAGCCTCCTGAGTAGCTAAGATTACAGGCGGGAGCCACCAGTGCCCTGCTCATGAGTGATACATCTTGATCAATGTCACCTTTTCATCATTCTTATTAATCTCTCCCAAGCCCACCCCACCCATCCCCTCAGTCTGTGACACATTTTTTTTTTTTTTACTTTCCATGTGGGGCTTGAACTCTGGGCTTGGGCACTGTCCCAGAGCTTTTTTTGCTCAAGGCTAGCACTCTACCACTTTGAACCACAGGACCACTTGTGGTTTTCTGGGGGTTAATTGGAGATAGGACTCTCAGGGGCTTTCCTACCCAGGCTGGCTTTGAACTGCAATCTTCAGATCTCAGTCTCCTGAGAAGCTAGGATTATAAGCATGAGCCACTAGAGCTAGGCTCTGTGACACTCTTATCTGCAAGGAACCACCAGAAAAGGTGAAAGCGGAGCTGTGGTTCAAGTGGTAGAGCGCTAGCTTTGAGTGATAAAGCTCAGGGACAGCACCCAGTCCCTGAGTTCAAGCCCCAGTACTGTCACAAAAGTCAAAGGACAAGGAAGAAAGCTTGGGGGTATAAGGCCAACTGTGGGAATATTGGAAGGCTTCTCTGCTCCTAGGGGATGAATGGTCAGATCTAAAGGTCAGGCTGAACTTCAAGCAGGGTCCTGAATAGAGATAGCAGGGCTGTTCCCAAAGAACTGCAAAGGAATGCAGTTTGGGGAAGAGGGCACAAAAGATTGGCTGGGTTCTTTCTATTCTACTTTGGGATGTTTGCTTAGCAAATTTGGTAAAGTGGAGGGGGTATCTCCTCTGTGCCAGGCAGCCTGGTTGGCACTTTTTGTTTATTTACAGAACAATTCAGTTCATCAGTATTTGCTGAGCTCTCTGAGCAGGTGAGCTGGGGCCATTCATGAAGCAGAGGGCACCACAGGAGCAAAGGATCAAGCTGAAACCCCACAGAGAAGAGCCAAGGGTCCTGTAGGGCTGGAGCAGAGGGAGAACGTGGAAACCTGAAGCAGAAATGAACCGATCTTCTTTCAGTGGAATGGGTCTGGAGAGATCCGAGCAGAGCCCTGGGAGGCCCAGGCTGAGTGGGGGAGGCCCCACCTCAGCACATTCTCTACTCCATGACATTAGAAATAATTAACCTGGGGACTAGAACAGCTGCCACCAACACCCTTCAGGAATTCAGGCCCTCCCCAAATGACACGTCGGCCAGCACTCCCACTGTGCAGTCCTGTGGGAGAAGGAAGTCTCATTAAGTTCTCTCATCAAATGTGCTGACCTCAGGTCACCCATATACCAGCCCTCTTGGCTTCTGGTGACAGCATCCTAGGCTCTCAAGAGCCTGGACTGTCCTCCCACAAGAGAGGATCCCCCAGGATAATTCTCTTCTGGTCAAGGGCCCCATGATGGCATCAGGGGGCTCGTGGAAGCCCTGGAGAGAAAGGTAAGAGCACTGGGTTCAGTACTAGCCTAGCCACTGGTTGACTCTGGCGACTTACAGGCTCTTGCTAGAATTCAGTGGCTTTTGAGATTGGGGCCCTGTGAGTATGGGAACTGGGCAGTCAGGTGACTCAGTCTAGATCTGGCTGAAGTGGGGAGCTCTGATCAAGAGCAGGTGATCCTTTTGGAAAAGGGAGCAAGTAGAGTAGACCAGCACCATGATGGCAGGGAAGTAGAGGGCATTGTGAGTGTGAACAAGAGGTTCCTGGCTCAACCTGGGGTCTGGGGAGACCAGAAATGATGTCCTAGCTAAGACTTAATGGGCAAGAAGGAGTTAGGTGAGAGAAAGAGGAAAAAGCATTCATATGCACAAACCAGCCTGTGCAGGAGGAGGCAGGGAAAAGCAGTCTGTGCTCAGGGGATCACAAAGAAATTCCGTCTGGATAGAGCTTGAGGGAGAAACTTATCAGAGATGAAGTGAGGAGGGGCAGGGTCTAATATGTACAGCCTAGAACTGTTCTGTGGAACCAGGAAAGGGGACTTAGGCCTGGCAGGTGGTGCAGGTACTGGCCTGGCCAAAGGCAAGGTGGTATAGGTGGAAAGGAGGGAGTTCACTCAGGGCTGATGGAGTCTTAGGGGGAGAGGTGACCCAGGAGATAGAGTTCTGACGAGAGGAGATTGGGTTGACTTTACACAATGAATTTGTAAAGCCTGAGGCTCATCCTAAATGGATACAGACTCTAGAAATTATTGGGATTCCCTAGAGAAAAGTATCAAAGAAGAGGGAAGAGGCCCAGTCCCTATAAGGGGCAGAAAGAAAGACAGAGAAGCAGAGTAATTCAAGAGGAGTGGTCACAGAAGCCAAAAGGAGTTTCCAAAGAGAGCAGGATCAGCTGTGACCAGTACCCTTGTGAACTGCTCAAAGATACTGGCCTTGGGTTGTGGGAAGGGGTTTTAATAGTGATGAGGGTGTGTGATCAGGTTTGAGTATGTGCAAAGCCTCTAGACGTACTGAACAGATTGGGTGTGGCATACCCCTTTGAGATGCAAGTAAACAGGCCTAGAGATGATGGAGCGCCCTTGGAGTGGATGGCTATTTGAAGTCTGCTATTGTAATGTGGATATTTACCACATGATGGCGCCAAAGACCAACTCTGGACTTGGGGGTCCGTTTGGGACTCCACCATAGATCGTGTAGATAATGATGTCCCGTCAGGAGAGAGTGCTGCTAGATACCTGGTGACTGAACCCTCACCACCACGAGTCTCTGTCAGACCCTTCTAGTGGTAGACACAAACTGTATCACACACCATAGCCTTTATCAAGGGACCTAGCCTGAAAGAGCCTCAGGGGAACAGCTCATCGCATGATCTAAGAAAGGCAAAGATGTCCCTCCCATTTGTCCCTTAGGAGAAGGGAGTCAGGAAGGAAGGAAGGATGCCCAGCCCTACCCAAGGGACACACAAGTCACCCCACCCCTACCCACAACTAGCCTAGCATGGCCCTGCTCACAGCTCCCCCTAGAGGCCAAAACTGGACCTGCTAGGTCCTTGGCAGAGACCACCTGGTCTTGGAGTCCCAAGGAGAATCTCCCGCCCAGAGTAGAAATTTACACCTTCCAGTGAGGAAGCCAGCATGAAGATATCCTAATGAGTAATGGTCATATTCGCTGAGAAAAAGATGCCATGTTCTCTGTATACCTTTTTGTGGCATAATTAAATACAAAGAACATAATCCAATTAGGGGAAATTCCAATTTCTGGGCATGAATGGTCACTGTTAGCCCTATCAGCTCTCAGAGTCAATGGACATAGACACAAGCTGTCTTTCATCTTTCTCTACTGATATATAAAAATTTCTCTCCTACCTAACCTCACCCTACTCTGACATTACCTCTTTGCCTCTCTTCCAACTTACATAACTTAAATATAACAAGCTCATTTCTATCTCCTACCCATGGATCTTGCTGTTCCCATTTGATATGTTTCCTTCTTATTCAGGTCTCAGCTTCAATGTCACTGCCTCAAAATAGACTTCCTCAGCCACCTTGATTAATAGGAGCCCCTCCTATTACTACAAATTTCATCATGTTCTAAAATCACCTTATCTATATGGTTGCTTCTCCCCCCCCCCACCAGTCCAAGGGCTTGAACTCAGAGTCTAGGCACAATTCTAAGCTTTTTCTTTCTTTCTTTCTTTTTTTTTGTCAGTCGTGGGGCTTGAACTCTGCGCCTGGGTGCTGTCCCTCAGCTCTTCAGCTCAAGGCAAGCGCTCTACCACTTGAGCTACAGTGCCACTTCCGGTTTTCTGGTGGTTTTTATTGGAGATAGGAGTCTCACGCTCTTTCCTGCCCGGGCTGGCTTTGAACCGAGATCCTCAGATCTCAGCCTCCTGAGTAGCTAGGATTACAGGCATGAGCCACCAGCGCCCGGCTAATTCTAAGCTTTTTCACTTGAAACTAGAGCCCCACAACTTGAGCCACATCTCCACTTCTGGTGTTTTGGTGGTTCATTGTAGATAAGAGCCTCATGCTCTGTCCTGCTCCTCTGGCTTTGAACCTTGAACCTCAGATTTCAGCCTCCTGAGTAACTAAGATTACAGGAGTGAGCCACAAACTCTGTGTTGACTTAGCTGTATATGAACTAACTTACTATCTATTTCCTTTTGCTACACTTTAAAGTCCTTCAGAACTACCACTGTGTCCCCAAGTACCCAGAACGATGCCAGAGACATAGCAGTGTTTGGTGTATGCCTGACATCCATTTTCAGTAGCCCTGGAGCATCTAGGAACATGCAAAAACCTCTTTCATCCTCTGTCTCCCTCCAACAGGCCTGATTTAGAAAGCCAGTAATCAACATCTTTAGGCATAGATCTTCTGTTTGAGATCATTGTTTCTTTGAGATAAATTTCGCAAAGGGGAAATTTCAGGGTGAAAGGGAGTTTTACATTCGATATCCTGATATGGACTGAAAACCACCGTTCTGAAATACTCAAACCAATGCTCCACTCTCCTGACAATGTCCATTCATTCATCATGCTCATCATTGCCAGTATCTGGACCAAAAAAAGAGAGAAAGAAAAAAATTTGTTTTGTCGGTCATGGGGCTTGAACTCTGGGCCTGGGCGCTGTCCCTCAGCTCTTCAGCTCAAGGCTAGCGCTCTACCACTTGAGCCACTGTGCCATTTCCGGCTTTTTTCTTATGTGGTGCTGAGGAATCGAACCCAGGGCCTCTGGCATGCAAGGCATGCGCTCTACCACTGAGCCACCTTCCAGCCCCTAGAAAGAAACCTTTTATCTTGTTAGTAATATTTGCATGGAATCCCTCCCCCACCTTTTTGTGCCAGTACTGGGGCTCAAACTCAGGACCTTGTACTCTCATTTAGATTCTCCTCCCCTCAATGCTCACACTCCATCTCTTGAGCCACAGCTCCACTTCTGGCTTTTGGGTGGCTAATTGGAGATAAGTTTCACAGAAGAAGTAGAACTATACCTCAAAGTGGTAGAGCACTATCATTGAGTAGAAAAGCTCAGGGATAGTGCCTAGGCCCTGAGTTCAAGCTCCACGACTGACACACATACAAGAACAACAACAACACTACAAAACCTTGTGTTTGCCAGGCACTGATGGCTCACGCCTTTAATCCTAGCTACTCAGGAGGATGAGATCTGAGGATCATGGTTTATCTCCAATTAACCACCAGAAAACCAGAAATGGCTCTGTGGCTCAAAGTGGTAGAGCACTAGCCCTGACAAAAACAAAACAAAACAAAACTCAGGGATAGTACCCAAGCCCTGAGTTCAAGCCCTATACCCCCTCCCAAAAAAAAAGAGCCAGGCACCAGTGGCTCACACCTGTAATCCTAGCTAAAAGAAGTTGAGATCTAAGGATCACGGTTCAAAGCCAGCCCTGGCAGGAAAGACCATGAGACTCTAATCTCCAATAAACCACTCAGAAAACAGGAAGTGGTACTGTGGCTCAAGTGGTAGAGTGCTCGCCTTGAGCTGAAGAGCTGAAGGACAGCGCCCAGGCCCAGAATTCAAGCCTCACGATTGATTAAAAAAAAAAAAAAAGAGTAAATAGGGCTGGGAATGGTAAAGTCTAGACTAGAACATGGGACAGCATACTGGACCCCAGCCCTTTGACACTTATAATAGGCTGGGGCTGGGGGTATGTGGAAGTTGGCTGTGTGTGAAGTGGAATCCCACACTTAGATCTCTCAGGTCTGCTTCTACTCCACTCTAGATTGAAACCCTTCAGCAGACCCACTTTTCTGGCACTTTTGGTCTTTCCTCACTTGCCCTGATTGATCACTGCTCCTCCAAAAGCTATCTCTAGCACAGAACCTCTCTTTCCTCTACCCAGGAACCCCAGACCTCTCAGATGCCACCTACCCTAACTGACCATATCACTGTCTCCCTAACCTGATCCTCTAGGCCTCCAGATTGAATTGAGAAAGCACTACCTTCCACACATGCCCCAGGCCCAAAGCCCTGCATCTAGGATGCCTCCATCTCCAAATCCCTATGGAGTGCCACACACTGCATACCTCCCAAATACTGTTTTCCATCCCCACTGACCCCAAGGCAGGCCTAGAAATGGCATCCACCTTCAACGTGGCTAGAACAAGAAATGGTACTAACCTCTTTGCTGCCCCATCCCCCCAACTGTCTGAATGCCAATGTCATGCTAATAATACCTTTCTCACAAAGTCCTATGTAGACAACATGCTTTCTCTCTCTTTCTATCTCTCTCTCTCACACACACACATACACACAAATGTGTACAATCTCACAGATATACCCACAACTTTGGTGATAAAGAAGGTGTATAAGCTGAATGCTGGATGCTCACATGTAATCCTCAAGAGGCTAAGATCTAAACATCGAGGTTCAAAGCCAGCCTGGGCAGAAAAGTCTGTGAGACTCTTATCTCCAATAAACTACTCAGAAAAAGCCAGAAGTGGGGCTGTGGCTCAAGTAGTAGAGCTCTAGCCTTGTGCACAGAGGTTCAGGGACAGCGCCCAAGCCCTAAATTCAAGCCCCAGGACTGGGGGTGGGGGTGGGTGAGAAGATGTATATATAAACTTGGGAGATATACCTGATCTGACCAATTGTGTCAGGGATGATGGTAATCTAGACTTTAGTCCTTATGCCTTCCCACCTCCCCCCACCTCCAGCGCTGATGGACACAAATGCTTGGTGACTCTCTGGTGAATGAATGATGTGGCCACAGGTATTATAAAGGGGAGGCTTCTATTCTGTCTCTTCACAGAAAGCTGGGGGCAGGGAGGCTGGATGCCAGAGAGCTATGAACCATGGGAGCTGTGGGGTGGGATAAAAGAAGCCTGTTTTTCTGGATTTTTGGACGTGAGCTGCATAGCTCCCCAAAATAGAGCAGACAGCATCATGTGGGAGCACCGGGTGCTCACTAGGGCCCTTGCTACCCCGTGCCATCTGTTTAGGAGGATTTTTCTTAGAACAAAGTCCACTCCCCGCTCAAAATAAGAACTTCTCTGGGTTGCAAATGCCCATGATTCTTTGCTACACCCCAGCTCAGTGCCATGCAGAGGATGTACCCAGAGAGTACAGAGAGTGATGCCTGACTCAGGCAGCGCCAATCCAACTATGAGTCAGGAAGCCAAGCTGGAGCTCAGACTCAGCCCTTCCTAACCACATGACCTGGATATGTGCTGCTTTCCCTGCTTCAGATGTCTCCTCTGCATCGTGGGTTTCAGATATGTCCTTCATTGGAGGCCAACTCACTAGTAATTGGGAAGAGGCCTGAGATGCAGGACTCTTAGCACCCCATGGTTCTCAGATGCCACACCTCCATCAAGAGCTCTAGGCAGGGGAGCAAGGGCCAGACCAACTCACGGGTGTACCATTACTCACAAGTAGCTCCATCTTCGCTGGTCCTGGTGGTCACAGGCCTGCCCATAGACAAGTACAATAGGTAGTGATGGGGTTTCAGAGGAAGTGAGTGGGGATCTAGAGGATCTGGGTTGAGGGGGCCTTTGAGCTGTTTTCTAATGGAAAAAAGGAAGAAGGGAGGATGGGAGAAAAGATGAGCCAAACCGGGCACCGGTGCTTCACAACTGTAATCCTAGCTACTAACGAAGCTGAGATCTGAGGATCCCAGTTCAAAGCCAGCCCGGTCAGGAAAGTCCATGAGCCTCTTATCTCTAATAAACCACTCTGAAAACCAGAAGTAGTGCTGTGGCTCAAGTGGCAGAGGGCTAGCCTTGAGCTGAAGAGCTGAGGGACAGCACCCAGGCCCAGAGTTTAAGCCCCACGACTGACCCAAAAAAAATTGGGCCTAGTGGACAGCATGTCCACTGCAGGTAGGCTGGAGTAATGGAAGCCAGAGCAGCTCAGGCTTTATCTTGTGAAAGATAAGAAAGTGTAGTCAACTTAGGCTGGATCTCCTGAAAGTCTCATCATAGGCTTATCCTAAGGGCAATAAGGAACCATCAAAACCTCTGAAGAAGGGGAATAATATGATCGGATTGATTATTTGAAAGGTCCTTCTTCCAGGCTGTTGGGTAAAGATTTAGTCACAAAGGTAGACACTGAATGGTCAGGAAAACACAAACAAACAGTAGCTCAGGTCCAGCTATAAGAGAACAGAGAGACATGGCCAGACACAGGTCAGTGTGGCTGGCTGACTGTAAAGAATATGGAAATCATCCATGAAAAATGTGGATTCTGGGGCTGGGTGTGGTGGTTCATGCCTGTAATCCCAGAAACTCAGGAGGTGGAGACTGGGAAGATTACAATTTGAGGCTGACCCTGGCAAAAATTTAGTGAGACTCTATATCTCAACCAAACATGCCAGGCATGGAACATTGTGCCTTGTAATTTCAGCTATTTGGGAGGTATTTAGGAAGATCTTGGTAACTGTGAGATCTTATCTGAAAGTTATATTAAAGGCAAAAAGTGCTGGGGCCTGGCAGAAATCCCTGAGTTTAAACCCCATTACCACCAAAACAAACAATAAGGAAGTAGCCTGGTAAGTGCTTCCCTGGCATGTAGGAAGCCAGGGTCCAAGCCCCAACAGGAGAATGAACTGCATAAGCAGCCCTACGCGTGACTCCTGTTCTAGGTGCTCAAGGAGTATTCACGGAATGAACAAATTTTTAAAAATAAAATGGAGCACTAGGAGTGGGATGGAGGAAGAAATGAATTCAAAAGATATGAAGCAGATAGAATCAAGAAGACAAGGCCCACATACAAAGCATACATCCTTAATCCTAGCACTTGGAAGGCTGAGAGGCAAGATGATCTCAAGTTCAAGGCTATATAGCCTGGGCTATACAGTGCGCTTTAGAATGGTCTCAAACAACAACCAAAAGGACAGGGCAGACAGTTTGAATGGAGATAGGAGTGGGGGTAGTCGAGGGGTCATGAATCTGCTCATTCACCCACTTACTCACGCAACAAATATTTCTTGAACTCCCACTATGGAGACAGGACAATAGTGACCAGTACTGAGGTCCAGGCCCTGCACGTTGCTTAGAGAACAGTCAGGCCTCTAGGCACACATGGGTATGAAAGCCACCTAGCCCTAGTACAAAGGAGGAAGAGAGTCAGCCTGGGGCTGGACAGAGTAACAAGAGGAGGCTGTCTGCAGAAAAGGTATTTGGAAGATGCATGCCTTGCTGAGGAGGTATTTCAGAAGTGGGCAGGGGGTATTGGAGGTGTGGCTCAGTGGTAGGGTACTTGTCTAGCAAGTATGAAGTCACTGGTGCCCGTTTTGGTGCCAGGAAGGCTCATGTGTGCCTGGGTTCAAGTGATCCTTTGCAGGGTTGAGGACAGAGGAAGAGAATGGCATCTTCTGACAATCATGAGACCTGGGAGGCCATCCACAGCTTTGGAACAAGAGGCGGTTCCAGGCAAAAGGTTAGGAGGAGGGCTGGAGAGGCAGAAAACTGGGAGAGGGCCTGGGAGATGGAGTTTGTCAGTGCCTCCAGGGCTCCAGCCCTCAAGGTCTAGATCAGGGGCAGAAGTTTACAGACCTTTTTGAAGTCCCTTGAACCCTGTCTGCATATGGCTTCAGGAGACTGGGTCTGAGGCATGGTATGGGCTCAGTGCCCATGGTTGAAGAGGGCCAACAGTACCTGGTTAATGGGCCATTTGAGCTCCTCCTTTGGCCCGATTGGGGGATCAGATCTCAGCTCCACCTCATCCCATTCCAGAGAAAGGCTATCAGTACAGTGCTGGCTTTGGAAAAGACAGAACACTGGGTCCTATTGCCAAATATGCACCCCCCAGTCTGTATACCCAAACCTTGCCAGGTTTCCCATCTATGAAGCAGGAACAAAGCCCGAGGCTCCTCAGAAACCAGTATCCAGTGAGTAGTGAATGCAGGGCTAGGTTACGCTCCTGACCTTACCAGCCACACAGTGGTAGAAAGGGCTGCCAGGCCCCACAATGGGGAAACTGAGGCTGACTGAAAAGGCAGGGAGGGACGGAGGGAGGGAGGAGGGATGAGCGGCAGTCTGGGCCCAGAAAGTGTGAGATGTTGCCCTTCTTCCCAGAAACTAGCCTTGATTTCTCCAACCCACCCACCCAGCAGTGGCAGCTCCAAGGACATGTTTCAGGGTGAGGGTTCACAGACTGGCGGCCCCGATGGTCTCTGGAGCCACAGGGATCTTGGGGAGATGGCCGAGTAAGGAGGGGGTTCTCTAGCGCCCTCTCCTCTTCCCCATTGTAAGGTTCAAAGGAAATTACCCAAGACGCCCTCGGCGCCCCAAGCTCTCCCCCACCTCCCCACAAGCCATCCATCAGCCCGGTTACCGGAGAGGGCGGAGCGAGCCGTGGGCGCCCCTAGGGGTGCAGGCGCCCAAGGAGCCGGGGGGTGGGGCCCGGCGGGCCGGGGGAGGGAGGGAAGAGGAGGGCGCGAGGGGCGGGGCGGAGGGAGCGGCCGGCGCCAGCGGCGGCGACAGCGGCAGCTGCGGTGCGACCAGGCCGGGCGACACCCGAACACCCCGAACAGCTCCAGGTCCTCGCGCCCCAGCGCAGCCATGTGAGTGTCCGCGCGGTTCCGGGGGCCGCGCCCGGGCCGGAGGCTCCCGGTGCCGCCTCCCCGGTGGGTCCGGGGATCTGCGGCCCTGTCTCCCCTAACCCCATTCCCGGGACTCGCGTTTTCTCCCGCCGCCGCTCCCGATCCCCCCCTCTCTTGGGCGTGGAGGACGCAGCTTCGCCCCACAAAAGCCGCCGCCTCCGGGCCTGGCGCGCCCGGCGCTGCCTCCTTCCCTCCCCCGGCCGGGCCTCGGCGCCGGTGCCCCGGGGCCGTGCGGTGGGCCGGGCGGGAGGGCGGGCGCGGTGCTGCAACCTGGGCCGCGGACCAGCTTTCCTCCTCGCGGAGACGCCCGCTGCCCACGCTGCTGCCGGGGAGGCTTGGCCTGCAAATGGGGAGGGGGCTCGGGCGGCTTTCCAGATGAGCTAATCTTCCTGGCCCCGCGGGCCGACCTAAGCTGCTTTGGAAAGGCCAGGCCCGGGGTAACAGGCGCAGGCGGGGGGCCGACCCTCGCCGTCCCTGCAAATGGAGGCTGCGATGGGGACTCCCACGGCACCCGGGCCCGGACACCCTGCAGAACTGGTTTGGGGAAGGGGTTGCTCACCAGGCTAAGTCAGCCTCGGTACCCTCTGACCTCCTGTCCTGGGTGAAGCCCGAGTCTGGCCTATCCAACCCATCGAAGGCAGTTCTGATGCAGGTCCAGGAGGATCTCCTCAGTACCTACTGTGTGCAGTCCCCACGGGACAACAACCGTGCTTCGCCACCATTTGTGGGGCTGTGCCCTGAGCCTGCCACATGCCGCAGGGGAGGGTTATTACCATCTGGCAGATGTAGAACCGGGCCCAGAGACGTTAGTAACATTCTCAAGGTCACACAGCTGGTTTGAGGGAGAAGCAAGAATTAGATAAGAATTCTTGCCCCCCCCCTGCGCCATCCTCCTCCGTAGTACTGACGGTGGGGGCGTGTGAGGACGGGATGGATCACCTATCCACGTGTCCTCTTAGAGGAAAGGGACTGCCATGGCTCGCTCTTCCACCCAGGATCCCGTTCCTGGGTCCTTTGGGCAGCGGCGGGAAAGGAGCCAGACGGGCAGTCTCAGGGGGTCGGAGCTCGTATGGGAACGGGGAGGGGGGAAAGCAAGGCTCCGGGCTAGGTCCTGCTCAGGTGGGAAATCTGGCGAGCAGGGCGCGGGTGAGTCACCGCAGTCCCGCTCCTCCGTCACCACTGGACTTGCGTCCTAGTCAGGCCTGGCCCTGACTAGGATCGGGAATGTAACCAGCTGACCAGGGGAGGAGGCCGGCAGGAAGTGAGGCCATTGGGCCGCCTCCGCCCGGTTCCGGGGTGGGGGGTCTCAGGCTGCGCAGCCCCCCCTCTCCCCCCCCCCCGCTTCTCTCCGCATTCTGGTTGGCAGCTGCGGGATGACGTCAGCAGCCGGGTTTGGGGCAGTTGCCATGGAGACAGGGACAGGCTCTGGAGCGACCCCCTTCCGCCTTGCAGCTACCCCTAGCCCAGTTATTTTTAGCGTCTGTTTACCTCAGGCTGGGGCGGCCCTGCAATAAGGGCCGGGCTGGGCTAGAGGGACTGCCGGACCGGCGGCTTCCCTGCCCGTGGCGCTGGGCAGTGCCCAGGGGCAGATCTCCCGCCCCACTCAGGTGGGAGGTATAGGGGGACCAGGGACCATGAATACAGGTCAGGATTTCATCCACTGCTGCCCAGAGCTGACTGCTGCAAGTCCAGGATTCTTTCCTATGTCTAGAATACGCTGAAGAGAAGACAGGAGTTCAGAGAGACCAGTTGAGATGGCATCTCTTCCCTAGCTCAAAGGGTTCATCCCTTTCCATCCACTCTCAGCAAGGGAGGCCCTGCCCACCTGCCCCCTGAAACGGTCAGACAGAGGTACATTTGGATGACCATTTAAGAGGGACATTTGCACCAACAGTTACACACCCTGGTTCCTCTGGGAGTAGGAGGTAGGGACAATAAAGTCCCAGCCAGAAAAAGAAAGTTGATGGGACAGTCAACACACTTGAGAATCCCAAGACAGCTCCACCCTGCCCCATCTGCAGGGAGCTGAACCTCCTGTCTGATGGCATATGGTATAATCAGTGGGCGGGAAGAGAGAATCGTAGAGCATGAAGGCAAGTTCGGGTGCTCAGACTTTAAATCAGCAAGTCAGGTTACCTGTCGAGACAGCTCTGCTTTTCCCATGCACCTCCCTCCCTCTCTCATCTCTCAAGTGCCTAGGCCCTAGGTGGAAAGCCCCCAAACAGACAGACCCCATCCTCCACAAGGTTCAGGCTGGTGGGAAAAAAAAGAGATCTTAAAGGAGAACTGACAACTGAGTTATATGACCTCAGGGATCAGAGAGAGGAAGCTTTAGAGGCACCAAAAAGGAGGAACCAACCCAGGGAGGCTTCTTGGAGGAAGAAGTTAAGAGGATCAGATTTGAAGATGAAGGAGCTAGTCAGGACAAGAGGGTATAGGAGCAATGGGAGTTACTGCTGGGATAATGGTAAACCTTGAGCAGTGGCCCTAGCCAGAAGGCAGGGCACTGGAAGGAAGAGGACAGACCCAGAGGGCTTGCCCGACGTCATGAGTCTAGGCTGTACTCTTACCTTAGGGTAAAAGATGACTGTGACTGTTTCACAAGAGTCTGGATTCCCCACCACCCTTGGGATTTGAATTCAGAGCCCTATGCTTGCTAGGTAGACACTCTATCACTTGAGATAAACACCAGTCCTTTTTGCTTTTAGATGTTTTGTTGTTGTTGTTTTATTTATTTTATCAATTGTGGAGCTTGAACTGAGGGCCTGGGCGCTGTCCCTGAGCCTCTTTGTGTTCAAGGCTAGCGCTCTACCACTTGAGCCATAAGTGCCACTCCTAGTTTTGAGTGGTTAATTGGATATAACAGTCTCACAATCCTGTGAACCACAATCCTCAGATTTCAGCCTCCTGAGTAGCTAGTATTACAGTCATGAATCATCAGCACCCAGCTTTTTTTTTTTTGTCGGTCATGGGGTTTGAACTCTGGGCCTGGACACATGTCCCTCAGCTCTTCAGCTCAAGGTGAGCCACAGTGCACAATCCTCAGATCTTAGCCTCCTGAGTAGCTAGGATTACAGGCATGAGCCACCAGTGCCCAGCAAGGTATTTTTTTAATTTTTATTTTATTATTATTATTATTTTTTTTGTCAGTCGTGGGCCTGAACTCTGGGCCTGGGCACTGTCCCTCAGCTCTTCAGCTCAAGGTGAGCACCTACCACTTGAGCCACAGCGCCACTTCCGGCTTTTTCTGCTTATGTGGTGCTGAAGAATCGAACCCAGGGCCTCATGCATGCAAGGCAAGCACTCTACCACTGAACCACCTTCCCAGCCCTTAAATAAATATTTTTTTAGGATATCTTTTAGATATTTTTATGCCAGGGCTAGCATCAGACCAAGATCCTCCTGTCCATTTGTAATCACACATAGCTGGGGTTACAAATATGAACAAGTAACAAACCTGGCTTCTTCCCCAGCCCACCCCTCCTTTTTAATTTGTTTGTACTGGTATTGGGGCTTGAACTCAGGGCCTGAGTACTGTCCCTTAGCTTTTTCCGCTTAATATTAGCACTCTACCAGTTGAGCCACAGCTCCACTTCCAGCTTTTGTGCCTGTGACTGTGCATGCGCTCATGCTTGCATGAGCAAGTACTGGGGCTTGAACTCAGGGCCTGGGGCTTGAACTTAGCCTGGGCACTGTCCCTGAGATTCTTTTGCTCAAGGCTAGCATTCTACCTCTTGAGTCACAGCGGCACTTACAGCTTTTTCTGAGTAATTTACTGAAGATAAGAGTCTCATAGACTTTCCTGCCCATTCTGGCTTCGAACTTCTATCCTCAGATCTCAGCCTCCTGAGTAGCTAGAATTACAGACTCATGCCACCAATGCCTATGTTTTGTTTTGTTTTGTCTCCGCCCCCAACCCCCCCTCCCCCGTGTCCGCCCCCACCCCCACCCCCAGGGCTACCACTGCTACTCCCAGCTTTTTGGTGGTTAATTGGAGATCAGAGTCTCATGGACTTTCCTACCCAAGATGGATTCAAACTGTTATTCTCAGATCTCAACCTCCTCAGTAGATAGGATTACATGTGTAAGTCACTAGTGCCCAGCCACTTCTAGCTTTTTGGTGGTTAATCAGAGATAAATGTCTCACAGACTTTCCTACTCAGGCTGACTTCAAACCTTGATCCTCAGATCTTGCCTCCTGAGTAGCTAGGATTACAAGTGTGAGCCACTGGCACTCAGCTTGTTTGTTGTACCAGTAATGGGGCTTGTACTCTTGCTTGGTTTTTAGCTTACTGATGTCACTTAACTATACCTCCACTTCCAGTTTTTTGATAGTTAATTGGATTTGTCTGTCATGGTTGGCTTTTCTCAAGGTCTCAGATCTTAGCCTCCTAAGTAGCCACCAATGCCTGGCCACCTAGCTTGTTTTTTTTAAGATAGGGAGTCTCCATTATACCTCCACCCTGCCCCGGGCTATTCTTTTTTTTTTTTTTGGCCAGTCACAGGCCTTGAACTCTGGGCCTGGGTGCTGTCCCTCAGCTCTTCAGCTCAAGGCTAGCACTCTACCACTTGAGCCACAGCACCACTTCTGGCTTTTTTCTGCTTATGTGGTGCTGAGGAATCGAACCCAGGGCCTCATGCATGCAAGGCAAGCACTCTACCACTGAGCCACCTTCCCAGTCCTGCCCCGGGCTATTCTTGAACCACACTCCTCCAGACCTCCACCTTCTGAGTAGTTGGGATTATAGGCATGTGCCACCAAAGCCAGCCACAAGAGTCTGAAAATTATAAAGATTTATTGGAGTTCTGGTTCATAAAACCTGATGTGAATCCTGGCTCTGCCTCTTACCAGCTGTATAACTTTGGGCAAATTAATGATCACTAACAAAAGTGGCGCTGTGGCTCAATAATAAGTTATTATTTGTGTGCTAACAGTAAGGTATTATTCACCCAGAACACCCATGACAAAGGGATGTAACACACTATTCTTCCAACAGCCCTGTGAAGTAGTGTTGTGGTGGTTACTTTTATTTTTTTTTGGTTGTTACTTTTATTATTATTATCTAAACATTATTTTATGCATATCTAAAGGATGCAATCTTAAGTATTTTACCCAAGGTCACACAGTCAGTTAGACTTTGGGTTCTCAGCTGTGAAGCAGAGCTAGTAGCCCTTACCCCACAGGATTGTTGCTTGAATTAAAATATATGGCATATGTAAGCACAGTGCCTATGACTGGCTCATTGAGATTGGAAAGGAGACAGGGAACCCTTTAAGAAGCTGCTGTAAGGAAAAGAGCTGGTGATGGCTTGAACCCAAATTCTCACTATGGGGGTAGAGGTAGGGGAGCAGATTTCAGTGACATTTCAAAGCTAGGCCTGTTGGCTACCAGTAGCTCACGCTTGTAATCCTAGCTACTTAGAGAGGCTGAGATATGAGAAGAGAGATTCAAAGCCATAGCAGACAGAGTCTCATGGAGGTGATTAAGGCTAGAGAGACTCAAGCTAGAAGAAGAAAGTGGTGAATTCCGTCTAGAGGTATCAAGTTCAGCTCATCTCTTACAGTTCAAAAGGCCTTGTCAGCTGGAGTGGAGTCAGCTGGATGTGAGGACTGCTGCTCACAAGAGCAGGTTGGGTGAGATACAGATAAAGAAGCTGGCAACATTTAAACGGCATTGAGCTGAAGGAGATGTGTAGAGCCTGAAGGGTTGGAAGGGTGAGGCCCATGGAGATGAGGATAGGGAAAGCCACAGGGCCTCTGTGGGAAAAGATGTGGGAGCCAGACATGATGGTGCTGGCCTGTAATCCCAGCATTAGGGAAGCGGAGGTAAGACAGTTTGAGTTGGACGCCAACCTGAGCTACAGAGTGATTTTGAGGCCAGCCTTGAGACCCTGTCTCAAAAAAAAAAAAAAGTATGGCTTGAGAGATGATGGAAAACCAAGAGTAGGTTGTTCCTTAAAACTCAAGGGCAGGGGCTGGGATGTAGCTCAGTGGCAAAGCGCTTGCCTAGCAAGCGCAACGTCCTGGGTTCGATCCCCAGTACCAAAAAAGAAAAAGACAAAAAAAATACAGTTAAAAAAACCCAAACAAAAAACTCAAGGGCAGGAAGGACTTAAAGGAAGAGGAAGGGAGACACCAAGTCCAAAGCTTTATTGAGATTACGCAGGATAAAGTCTAAACATTGGACACTGGGTTGATTCAGCAATAGGGAGGTCTCTGGTGACCTTGTGTGGACCAATCAGGAGAAGGGTGAGTACAGTAGTTGGGACAGGATGGGAAGAGGAATAGTAGGTGTGGTAAGGAAACTGAGGTAGACCATTCTTCCAGAAACTTGGCTCAAAAAGGAAAAAGAACAATGGAGTGAGGAGTTGCAGAGGGAGACACAGGGTGCACAGAAATATTTCTTTTTTATATTTATTTACTCATGTGTGTATGTGTGTGTGTCTGTCTGTCTGTTTTTGTGTCTCTGTGTATGTTACATAAGATCAAACCCAAGGCTAAGCAAACACTTTACCACTGATATATACCCCTTTGTAATCATTTGGTTAAGTCTAACTTTATACTAGATGAAATATAATACAGAAAATAACTCAGGACAGTAAGGCATACCTATAGTTCCAGTTAATCAGGAGGCTGAGGTAGGAAGATTGTTTTATTTTACTTTTTGTTGGTCATGGGGCTTGAATTCTGGACCTGGGTGCTGTCCCTCAGCTCTTCATCTCAAGGCTAGCGCTCTACCACTTGAGCCACAGTGACATTTCTGGCTTTTTCTGCTTATGTGGTGCTGAAGAATCAAACCTAGGGCCTCATGCATGCAAGGCAAGCACTCTACCACTGAGGCACCCTCCCAGCCCAGGAAGATTGTTTTAGACCAAGAGTTTACTACTAGCTTGAGTAACATAGCCAGACTCCATTGAAACACACACTCTCTCTCTCTCCAGATACTGTGTATGTGTGTACATATATATACATATATAGACATATCACACACACACACACACACACACACATCCATCCTAAATAGAAATCAGAGTAGGACTGGGCACTAGTGGCCTGTAATCCTAACTACTCAGGAGGCCGAGTTCTCAGGAGCACGGTTCGAAATCAGCCCAGGCAGGAAAAGTCTGTAAGTTTATTTCCAATAAACTACTCAAAAAAAGCTGAAGTGGCGCTGTGGCTCAAGTACTAGAGCATTAGCCTTGAGCAAAATAAGCTCAGGGATAGTGCCAAGGCCCAGAGCTCAAGCCCCAGGACTAGAAAAAAAATCAGAGTAAGAAACAGAACACTGCCAGACTTTAGAAGACTCCTCTTGGGGCTGGGAATATGGCTTAGTGGTAGAGTGCTTGCCTGGCATGCACAAAGCCCTGCATTCGATTCCTCAGTACCACATAAACAGAAAAAGCTGGAAGTGGCGCTGTGGCTCCAGTGGTAGAGGGTAGCCTTGAGCAAAATGAAGCTCAGGGACAACGCCCAGACCCTGAGTTCAAGCCTCAGGATTTGCCAAAAAAAAAAAAAAAGAAGAACCACCCTCATCCCCTCTTCCATATTGTTACACATATTATTTTTCTTTCTTGTTATATAATAATTGTCATTTATTGATATTTACATATTTTTCATTTTCTTCTGTGTGTGTGTGTGTGTGTGTGTGTGTGTGTGTGTGTGTGTGTGTGCTACTGAGGTTTGAACTCAAGGCCTCAGTTCTGCCTCTTAGCTTTTTCATTCACACCTGGTACTCTACCACTTTTTTGGTGGTTAATTAGAGATAGGAGTCTCACATAATTTCCTGCCCAGGCTGGCTTCAAATCACCATCCTCAGATCTCAGCTTCCTGAGTAGCTATGATTGTAGGCATGAGTCACACCATTGCCAGGCCACTTCTGGCTTTTCCTAGTTAATTGGAGATAAAAGTCTCATAGACTTTCCTTCCCAGACTGGCTTTGAACCTCATTCCTCATATCTGAGCATCCTGAGTAGTTAGAATTACAGGCAAAAGCCATTGGGACCTGGCTGTTTTTCACTTTTTTTATTTATTTTAATTTTAATTTGTTTATTTAGCCAGTCCTGGGGCTTGAACTAAAGGCCTGGGCACTGTCCCTGAGCTTCTTTGGCTCAAGGCTAGTACTCTATCACTTGAACCACAGCGACACTTCCAGCTTTTTTCTGTTTATGTGGTTTATGAGGAATTGAACCCAGGGTTTCATATATGCTAGGCAAGCACTCTACCACTAAACCACATTCCGAGCCCCTTGTTTTTTCATTTTTTTATATGAGTGATGAGGTTTTTGGTAATTCATGGAAAAAATCTGAAACATCCATCTTCTTTGAGATGGGATTTTTTTTTCCAGATGGGAAGTGAGAATCTGGCTGAGATTGAGAGTTGTTCTGTAGTTCTTACCATGCTACACCATACCAAGAATGCCTCTGGCAGCTTCCTCTAGTCTGTGTGCAGGTGCAACGAAGACAAGGGTAGAGTTGCCAGGGGGTTCTGCGGGGTAGGAGAGAGGTGCAGAGTGCTGAGGATGCTAGCAGCAAGCAAGGGATGGAAAGGCAGCTGTGGATGCAGACTTGGAGGAGGGTGTGCTGGGAAGGTAGAGAACAGAAAGTAGGAGGGAGCTGGCAGTAAGAAAGCAAAGCAGAGGCGGACTGTGAGTTCCACACAGGGTGGTGTCTGTGAAATTCCATGCTCTATCTCCACTGACTGGCACATGCTTGTTGACAAGCTGTCATTCAGTGAATAGTTGAATAAATGAGCTGAGGGTTTAAGGGACTAAGTGTCTCATGTAAAAAGCAGGTAAGATGGGAGTGATGGAGAGAGCCTGAAGCTTGTGGGTACTGTGGGTGCAGCTTAAAAATGGGGCATTATAGAGCAGGTGATAAGGCCAGGGCATTGAAGGTCTCTGAAAGAAGCAATCCATGGGAATGTGTAAGTCACCAATGAGTGCAAGTTACCCAGTCTTCAGAGTAAGGGTGGATACTATTCCTCAAACCGGAGTCCTTAGCCTTCTTGCAGCTGCATCTGTAGGGGGCGCTAGTGGGTTTGTTGCACAGGCTGACCGCTGGGCTTGAGAAAGAAAGCACAGTGTGGCAGAATTGAGCCTCAAGGGGGCTATTTGTAGAGCATTACCTTCTTTAAGGTAATGGGGATCAATATTCAAGAGATGGGGTGCCTAGGGAATCCTGAACATTTTGGTCTCTCTCCATGTTGGAGATGGACAAGGGATATTCAAGGAAGAGAGAGAGAGAGAGTGTGTGTGTGAGTGTAAAGAGTTGTCACAGAAATATTGAAAATTCAGGACTGGAGGTGCTATAGGAAGATGTGTTATGTGAGGATGAGACTCGGCCTTAGGATGCATCTTCTGTTAGAAAGGAGGCCCCTGGCAAGTCCCTGGGACCTGATCCTTTTCCCTGGGACTAGGTGGAGGGGAATACCCAGACTGAGCACCCATTTTGGGAGTATAAGAATGTGAACCAGGGCTGGGAAGGTGGCTCAGTGGTAGAGCGCTTGCCTTGCATGCATGACGCCCTGGGTTCAATTCCTCAGCACCACATAAGCCAAAAGAAAAAAGCCGGAAGTGGCGCCATGGCTCAAGTGGTAGAGCGCTAGCCTTGAGCTGAAGAGCTGAGGGACAGCGCCCAGGCCTAGAGTTCAGGCCCCATGACCGGACCCAAAAAAAAAAAAAAAAAAAAGAATGTGAACCAGGTGCTGGTGGCTCACACCTGTAGTCCTAGCTACTCAAGAGGCTAAGATCTGTGGATAGTTTGAAGCTAGCCCCGGTAGAATCGTCCACGAGACTCTTACCTCCAATAAACCACTCCAGAAAGGCCAGAAGTGGTGCTGTGGCACTAAGTTCAAGCCCTGGGATGGGCAAAAAAGAACAGAAAACAGAGTGAGTGTGGTACTGGGGCTGTGTGAATCTCTACACCCAGTTCCGTCTCTGCATAGCTTTTAGCACAGCAATACATAATATGCCCAATTCTCTACTCTCTTGTTGACACAGTTCCCCCACTTCGAGCACCCCAGGTTCACCCCTCTATACCTCAGCTATGTCCAGCCTTCTCTCGGCCCTTCCCCACAGCCACGCAGAGCTCCTTACTCGCACTGTGCCCCACAGCTCGCTCGTTCTATCCCTCCTTATTCATGCCCGTGTTCAACTCTCTCACTTGCACTTCTTGACCCAGCCACCTTCCGTCTCCTCCTGGAAAGGAACCTCTAGTCACCCTGGGGAAGCCAGGCAGGCCGAGATCTGATGCCCCCCTAGTCCGAGGACCGGTCCTGCCCCATCCTGGCGGGCTGAGTCAGGAGGCAGGAACTGGGCGGGGGGAGGCGCCGAGAGCAGCCGAAGCTCGGGCCAGAGAGGCAGGGAGCGCGCGCGCGGAGCCCGGCGGGGCCGACACCCACCAAGCGGCCCGGGCGGCGGGGACGCGGGGGGCCCGGCGCGGCCAGGCGCGGTCGAGGACCTACCATGAACTCCAAGAAGAGAGGTAGGACTCGGCTCGGGGCTGTGAAGGCTCCGGGACTGCCACCGGAGTGCAGTCCAGATTCTGGGGACCAAGAGGGCGTTTTCGCCAAAGCGAGTGCGTAGTAGTGGTAGGGGGCCCACCAAGGACCCCCCTCCCTCCGAAGGATTAGGGGTATAGGGGTGAAGGCGTGCGTCCGTGACTCAGTTTCCAGATCGGAGCCACGGGAAGTGGAGGAGGCGGGCCCTTCTCGGCACAGCCCCGCACCCTGGGAATCCCCGGCTCCCCGCAGGGAGGGCTCCAGCGTCGCGGCGCCGGGGAGCTGGGGGAAGGGGGGACGGTTGGGGGGGATCTGGGGGTGCAGTTTTCGCAGAGTCGACTGTTTGCGGGAGCCAAGCCCGCGCCGGCCAGGCCTGTCCAGCAACTCTTTCTGGGATCCGAATGCGCGCCCCGCCCCGTGACCTCCCGCAGCCTCTCGGGGTGGGAGCGCCCGAGTTTCTCGTCCACTTTGGAGGGGGGCGGGGGACAGGCCAGGGGTTGGGCTGGGGAGGCCGCCCCGCCCCCGGGTAAACAGGCGCTTCCGCACATTCTTCGCGCGCCCCGCCCCTTTCCTGCCCCTTCCAGCCGGTGGAGGGTCCACGCGACCCCCCCCTTTCCTGCCCTGCGGCAGGCGGAGCCCGCACCTCGCCAGGAAGTGGGGGCCGAGCCGAGGCCACGCTGAGTCCCAGGCCGAGTCGCCTCCGGCTGCCCTGTCATTAACGCCAGGGCCGACCAGGCTAAGAGTAGTGAAGCTGGAGCCCACTGGGGCAGTTGTTTCTAGGGACGGGATCTGGGACCCGGCCTCGGGGGAGGGACCTGGGACCCGGCCGCGGGGAGGGGGCCTCAGGGACCCGACTGGACACACACCCCGCCACCCCCAGGGAGCCCCGCGCGGACTCATTCCATGATGTCCCTGTCGGTGCGGCCACAGCGCCGCCTGCTCAGCGCCCGGGTCAGTAGGAGCCAGTCCTTCGCAGGCGTCCTCGGCAGCCACGAGCGCGGGCCCAGGTACGCGGTGGAGGGGGGTTAAGGGGGTTGAGAGAGTCAGATGGGGTCGGGAGTGGGTGTGTAGTGAGGGTTTGGGGGACTCTTGTTTGCCCCTTTCTAAAGACAGCTTATTTTTTATTTCAGGACCTCTAGGGTCTTCAGCCCACCAGGGCCCCCACGGAAGACCCTAACACTCTCTCGAGTGTCCAGGATGTTCTCTGTGGCTCATGCGGCCCCCAAAGTCCCACAGCCTGAGCGGCTGGATCTGGTGTATGCTGCTCTTAAGCGAGGCCTGACGTAAGCAACTCCTTCCCAGCAACAATCTCCCTACTCCTAACCTTGCCCCATACCCGAAAGCTGACGTAGTAGGAAGCTGAGGACAGCCTGTCTGTAAACGAACTTTTGTCACCTCTTCCCAGAGCCTACTTGGAAGTGCACCAGCAGGAGCAGGAGAAACTCCAGGGGCAGATAAAGGAGTCCAAGAGGAATTCCCGCTTGGTGAGTCGTAGTAGGGGTGCCCCTTGCCTTTGGGATGTCGGGGCTTGGCAGGGCCAGCCCTGCATGACAGTGAGGCTGTTTTCTGGGTGACTAGGTCCAGATGTGTGTAGAAAGGTAGTATAAGGAAAGGCTGGTTGAGGATGTTTCTATCCCCATTCTTTCCATTCTGCCTGGTCAATTGGTCATGGGACTTCAATTCAGCGCCTGGGCTCTGTCCCTGAGCTTTTTCCCTAGTGCTCTACTATTTTGAGCCACAGCACCATTCCAGATTTCTGGTGGTTAATTGGAGATAAGACTTTCCTGCCTGGTCTGGCTTTGAACCACCATCCTCAGATCTCAGCCTCCTGAATACCTAGGATTACAGACATGAGCCACCAGCTAGGGAGGCACACTTTCTGCTTAAGACCCAGTATCTGCTCACAGATGCTTCAAGTGTGTGGAGTGGGAGAGGAGGGTGTTAGACCTAGAGATGACAGCACATTATATTACAATGGTACTGAAGAGAGTCACAGTTTTTCATGGAAAAAGAAGTCAGGGATTAACAGAGGAGGAAACCTTTTTTTGCTGTCTTGAAGGATGGGTCTGGGTGGGCAAGTAATCTGGGTAAGGTCTTCCACATACCTCCTAAGTACCCCTTTTTATCTCCCCCGTAGGGTTTCTTGTATGACCTGGACAAGGTAAATGTTTATTGAATGGAGATGGAAGGGGTTGGCTCCTGGGGAGGGAAAAGGGCCTTGGGCCTCAGGCCCCTCCTGACTCACCTCTCCCCCAGCAAGTCAAGTCCATTGAACGCTTCCTGAGACGATTGGAGTTCCATGCCAGCAAGGTACTTGTGCAGCATGCAATCGGAGTGGGATGGAGGTTTGGACAGTTTAGGAAAATGAGGTTTCTAGGCCAAGTGAGAACCTCATGTCACCTTGCCAGATCGATGAATTGTATGAGGCATACTGTGTCCAGCGGCGTCTCCGCGATGGTGCCTACAACATGGTTCGAGCCTATAGCACTGGGTCCCCAGGAAGCAGAGAGGCCCGGGACAGCCTGGCTGAGGCCACTCGGGGGCATCGAGAATATACAGAGGTGAGAGATGAATGGTGCTCAGGTAGAGATACGGGGTGTGGCAGGGCTGGTGAGTGAGCATTGGTTCTTTATTCATTCCTTTCCCTACTCCTCCTTCTCAGAGCATGTGTCTGCTGGAGAGTGAGCTAGAGGCACAGCTGGGAGAGTTTCATCTCCGGATGAAAGGTACCAAGTTGTGGAGACTACTGGGAGGTAAGAAGGAATTATGTTCTAGCTCCCCAACATGGCTCATCTACTTCTCCCCCTACTTGCAGGGCTAGCTGGCTTTGCAAGGCTGTGTGTCGGTGATCAGTATGAGGTATGAGGATGTACATGGGAGGGCTGAAATGGAAGGGTTGTAACCCCAAGGGCTGACTCATCCTATTTCCCCAGATCTGCATGAAATATGGCCGTCAGCGCTGGAAACTGCGAGGCCGTATTGAGAGTAGTGGAAAACAGGTTTGGGACAGCGAAGAAACCATCTTTCTTCCTCTGCTCACAGAATTCCTGTCCATTAAGGTGATATATGTGTCCAGGTCCCTAAGATACCTTGGTCCTGTAAACCCCATGAACCCCTGTGACCCTCTTGACCCTGAGACTTTTATTCCTGTGATCTCCCTTCGTGGCTCTATGATTTCCTCATGAAATTTGAGGCTTCAAGAACAACCGTTGTAATTCCTATACTTCAAGGCCTCCTGACTGTGATTTCCATATAATCTTATGACCCTATGAATATTTGATGCCCCCCAGGAGCCATGACTCCCATAACCTCAATGACCCACCAACTTGGACCTCTATGATCCTCATGTTCCCAAATGGCTTTAAGCCTTCATAGTCTCATATCCCTGTAATCTCTGTGAAGATTCAGGCCTCAATTGCTCATAGCCCTTGCACCGTTATGATCCTATCATGTACTCTTTTCTACAGGTGACAGAACTGAAGGGCCTGGCCAACCATGTAGTTGTGGGAAGTGTCTCCTGTGAAACCAAGGACCTGTTTGCTGCCCTGCCTCAGGTTGTGGCTGTGGACATCAACGACCTTGGCACCATCAAGCTCAGCCTAGAAGTCATATGGAGGTTGGTGGGCTTAAGGGTTAGGGGCAGGGCCAGGAAGATTATGGCATAGCTAACAGCCTATTTACTCCTTAGCCCCTTTGATAAGGATGACCAGCCCTCAGCTGCCTCAACTGTCAACAAAGCTTCCAATGTTACCAAGCGCTTCTCTACCTACAGCCAGAGCCCACCAGACACCCCTTCGCTTCGGGAACAGGCCTTTTATGTGAGAATCATAACCCAGGCCCAGACCTTTCTATCTCCTAGAGGCTTTTCAAAGGTAATCCTGAAATGCCCTTCCCTCTTTCTCAGAACATGCTTCGGCGGCAGGAGGATCTGGAAAATGGGACAGCATGGTCTTTGTCATCTGAATCTTCAGACGACTCATCCAGTCCACAGCTCTCAGGCACTGCCCGCCACTCATCAATCCCGAGGCCTCTGGTGCAGCAGCCTGAGCCCCTGCCCATTCAAGTTGCCTTCCGCAAGCCTGAGAAGCCCCGTTCTGGGCCCGTGGATGAGGAGGGAGCTGTGGCTCCAGCCTTGGCCAATGGGCATGCTCCCTACAGTCGGACCTTGAGCCACATCAGTGAGGCCAGTGTTGATGCTGCCTTGGCTGAGGCTTCAGTGGAAGCTACGGGCTCAGAGAGCCTGGTCCCAAGACCTAGCCTGCCTATATGCCCAAATCCCACCCATGGGGAGCACCCTACTAATACTCCACCTGCTCGAGACACTTGCCATTCTGCCACAAGCCTCACCCTCAACACACCCAGTCCTGCCCCCACATCTATGGACCATGCACCATCTGCACATCCTGACTCAGTTGATAAGACCACAAACTCTGGCCCTTCTGGGCCGGGAAGCCCAAACACCACTATAAGCTCCACCCATAGTGCCATAAGCCCTGTTAACAGTATTCAAAACCTCACTTCCATTACTAGAGGTTCTGTACACAAGCCTGTGCTTTCTACCCTCACTACTATAAGCCCTATCTCTGATACTACAGGCCAATCCCAGCTCATCACAAGCCCTACCTACACTATACCAAGCCTCACACATACCACCACAAATATCACCCATACTACTGCAAGTCCCACCCATGCTACCCTAAACTGTACCCATACCACTATATGCCCCACCCACACTACTCCAAGACCCACCCATACCACTGCAAACCTCACACCTACAACTTCCACCCATACCACTGCAAGCCCAACTCCTACAAACCCCACTCATACCACTGCAAGCACCACTCCTACAAGCCCTACCCATACCACTGTAAGCCCCACTCCCGCAAGCCCCACCCACAAAGCAAGAATGTCAACTAACGCAAGTCCTACCCCCAATGCTATGAACCAAGTCCAAACCACCCCAAGTCCCACTCTTACAACTGTAAGCCCTTCCTCCTCTCCGGACCTTGAGGTGTTCTCCAGTCCCTCTGGAGATGTCACACTCCCCATCACCAAACCCCTGCCCTGCAACAACCCAGCCTTGGCTCCTTGTATTCAGGCAGACCCTGTAGTACCCAGTACCTCCTTCCAGAGTCATGCCTGTTCTGACTGGAAACCCCTCACAAACCCTGACCCAGACCCTCCAGAGCCCAACCTTAAGAGTTTAAGCCCTCCTCACTCACCCGTAGCCTCTGCACCCCAACATTCAGAACTTAATTTGGCCACAGCTACTCAAGTTCCAGCCCCAGTAACAACTGGAGGAGCTGGAGACAGGAGGCTGGAGGAAGCCCTGGGCACCCTAATGTCTGCCCTGGACGACTATCGTGGCCAGTTTCCTGAGCTCCAGGGCCTGGAGCAAGAGGTCACTCGGCTGGAGAGTCTGCTCATGGTGAGGAAGGTTAGGCTGGTCTGGGTGGCCTGGGAGGATGACCAGCTAGTGGCAGCAGCTCTTGACTCCCTTCCCAATTCTAGCAGAAACAAGGCATGACTCGCAGCCGGGCCTCCAGTCTCAGCATCACTGTGGAGCATGCTTTGGAGAGCTTCAGCTTCCTCAACGAAGATGAGGATGAAGACAAGGATGGGCCAGGGGACAGGTAAGGGGACTAGGCGAGACTGGAAGCCAGTTGAGGGGGAAGAGATAATAAAGGGCAAGAGGTGAGGCATTGCCAGGCAGAGGAAATGCAGGTGAGTTGGGAGAAAGGCAAGATGGGGTGAGGTGGAGCCAGGGAGGAGGGCACATGAAGATGGATTTGCTGGCATGTCTGTGTACACTCCTCCCGTGTATACCTCATGTGTCCTTCATGCCGGTGTCTCCCATACCATCTGTCCCTAGTGCTTCTGGCCGCCCTGCTCCTCGTCTCTGCAATATCTGCCTCCCCCACCGGTCCCCATCAACTCATGTGCCTTCCACCCCTCCTCTTTCCTTTGGCCTCACCCGGGACCTACCCTATGAAGAAGCTCCTCCAGTGCCGCCTCAGGCACCCCGCATCTCTCAGCATCACCCCCGACTATCCCAGAGACCCCGGTGTCTCAGGTCCCAGAGTGGCCATTTTCAATTGCTATTTGAAAGTCGTGCCCGATCCCTCCTTCCTCGACTGCCTCCCAGGTTACATTCTCATGCTCTGCGTTCCTTTCAGTCTACATTTTGTAAACCATCCCCCCTGCAACCCTACTCTCACCCATCCCAGCCCCAGCATCCCCTGCAATCCTAGCTGGTGTGGCACAGGGAAGACTGATTAAAGACCCCTCTACCCCTGCTGGTCACACCCCTCCCTCCTGGAAGTCTTCTGTGAACTTACCCACTGTCTGATGTCTGTGCATGTGTATTCTTCCATTTGGGGATAGGAGGAGCTTAATAAAAATAAACTCTGGTGACCAGATGGTAATGTGTGCTTCTAGTGTGGTTGACTCCGTTTTTCTCTCAGGCCCCCAAGCAATCCAGAGGCTAGGACTGAGGACAGCCTAGACTCACCCAGTGCTCACCACCTCAGCACAGGGTGTCCAGCTCTGGATGCTACTTTGGTTCAACATCTGTACCACTGCAGTCGCCTCCTGCTGGTGAGGCTAGTGGTATTTCCCCCTCCCTTCCCTTTTATCCCCTTGCCCCAGAGAACCCTGCACTCCAATCCTGGCTTTCTATACCCTAGTACTCCATTGCCATGACATCTAGGTCTTGCTGAATGAATACCTCCTGCTCTCTGCCTACCCTCAGCCTCTCCCAATGCATGCTGGATCTTAGATCTTATAGTCCCTGGTTTCTGTCCTTCCTAAGTCCTACCTTGAATCCTGTTCTACTTGGCCACTCTTGTTCTCCAGAAACTCGGCACATTTGGGCCCTTGCGCTGCCAGGAAGCATGGGCCCTAGAACGGCTACTACGGGAAGCCCATGTACTTGAGGCAGTGTGCAAGCTCAGCAGGCTATGGGAGACCCCTGTCATTTCCTCCCAGGAAGGTAAAGGACACAGGCTCAGGCTCTGATGTTGTCTACCTGAGACTTCTGCCTTACTTCATTCTACCTATCTATCCACCTGTCTGCTCCCTGCCTGCCTGCTGGGTTGCGCACAGTTTCTCTCATCCCCTCACAGTGGTGCAGTTCTCAGCCTCTCGTCCTGGCTTCCTGACCTTCTGGGATCAGTGTTCAGAGGGACTCAACCCCTTCATCTGTCCAGTGGAGCGGGTGCTCCTCACCTTCTGCAGCCAGTATGGAGCCCGTCTCTCTCTGCGTCAGCCAGGCTTGGCTGAGGCTGGTAAGTGGTTTCCTTACCTGCCCTTCCATCTTCTCTCAGCTTCTCAGCAATAGGGACCTTGGAAAGGCCAAGCACTGAGGAGAAACTGACTTGAAGACACATTTCTAGATTGGTAGGATGTAGACAGGGAACCCCTGGACCCGAGCCTGGGACAGAAGCACTGTCTTCCAACTGGAAGTCTGGGTCTATCCCAACTCAAGCTATGGCACCATCTTCTACAGTATGTGTAAAGTTCCTGGAGGATGCCCTGGGGCAGAAACTGCCCAGGAGGCCCCAACCAGGCCCTGGGGAACAGCTCACCATTTTCCAGTTCTGGAGTTATTTTGAAGCCTTGGACAGCCCTTCTATGGAGGCCTACGTGACAGAGACTGCTGAGGAAGGTGAGACAGTGGCCCTGACCACAGTTACTTGGCCCTGAGGGTATGGATGAGGACATGAGGATAAGGCCTCTAAACCCAATGAACCTCCTCGCTTTTCATCTTGGCCCAGTCCTTAACTTTGCTCCCTTCTTTCAGTGTTGCTGGTGAGGAATCTGAACTCTGATGACCAGGCTGTTGTGCTGAAGGCCCTGAGGTTGGCACCCGAGGGGCGGCTGCGAAAGGATGGACTTCGGGCCCTCAGCTCCCTGCTTGTCCATGGCAACAACAAGGTCATGGCTGCTGTCAGTACACAGCTCCGAAGCTTGTCACTGGGCCCTGTCTTCCGGGAAAGGGTGAGAGGCAGGCGAGGCTCTCTTGAGGGTGAAGGTTGTGGTCCTGGGCTCTCAATGGCTGGCTAAGACTGCTCTCCTGCCCTTGTCCAGGCCCTGCTGTGTTTCCTAGACCAGCTTGAGGATGAAGATGTGCAGACTCGAGTGGCTGGATGCCTGGCTCTGGGCTGCATCAAGGTGATACTTGCCAACCCACTTACCCTCTCCCTCCCCTGCTGGCATCCATCCTGAGGCCCTTCCCGCCTATTCCACTGAGCCCACTTCACTGTTCTCTTTCTTGATAGGCTCCTGAGGGCATTGAACCCCTGGTGTACCTGTGCCAAACAGACACAGAAGCTGTAAGAGAAGCTGCCCGGCAAAGTCTGCAGCAGTGTGGTGAGTCAGGCATGGGGGAAATAATGGCTCAAGTGGATTCTGGGACATCCTGGCTGACAGAAGTAGGATGCATTGAGTCTAAGAATAGAAGGATGGAGCCAGGGCCATGACTGACCCCATACCCATGCATTACAGGGGAAGAAGGACAGTCTGCCCATCGACGGCTGGAGGAATCACTGGATGCCCTACCCCGCATATTTGGGCCCAGCAGCATGGCCAGCACTGCATTCTGAACTCTACTCACTGGCTCCCAGAGCCCCTTCTTACCACTTTCAGGGCTCACCAGGCACTGGCGGGAGGGTGAGGGCCGGCTCCAGACACCCCTCCCCACAGATTCCTATCAATGAAAATCTAATATATTCTTCTGTTACCCCTGGGGTTGGTAGAGTCAGTGCCTGCAGTCAAGTGCCTCTCAGCCTCGACTCAGCACATCCCTCGCTACAAAGTGTCTGGGGCCTGGCCACCTTGCCTCTGCCTCACCACTTCCCTTGGTTTTGTATTTTATTTACAGAGTTTTACAGAAAATAAAAAGCAAAATGCCTTTCCTACACAGCCTGCTCCACTCCCTCTGCTCCAACACCCTCTGGCATGCCCTTCCTGGCACTGGTGTGTCCACACTTCCAGCTGTGACAACAGTATGTGCATCTGTCCTGGAAACCTTAGTGGAGCAAAGCCCAGAAAGGACTTGGAGAAAACAGAGGAAAGAGAGAGGACATTGCTGAGCAGGGTCAGCTAGCATCTGGGCCTGGGACCTACAACCCTTGGGTGCGTCAACTGTACAGCTGGCCCAGAGAAGGCCCTAAAGGGTGCTAATTTTGGACTGGCTATGGCCATGGAGCAGAAAGCAAACAGTATCTTATGGCTGAGTTTGTGACTAGGAGAGAAAAACAAACAAACAAAAAAACCTATACAGAGCTGGGCGCTGGTGGCTCACGGCTGTAATCCTAGCTACTCAGGAGGCTGAGATCTGAGGATTGCGGTTCAAAGCCAGCCCGGGCAGGAGAGACTGTGAGACTCCTATCTCCAATAAACCACCAGAAAACCGGAAGTGGCGCTGTAGCTCAAGTGGTAGAGCGCTCACCTTGAGCTGAAGAGCTGAGGGACAGCGCCCAGGCCCAGAGTTCAAGCCCCACGACCGGCAAAAAAAAACAACAAAAACCTATGCAGAATAGTGTGGCTGGTTTCTGGCCACAAGAGGGCAGCAGAATTGCATAACCGGATATCAGACTTATGGGTGTTCCTTCCACCCTGGCAGTTTCCTTCAGGGAAGGCTGAAGGAACTCCTTCTGGAAGCTGGGGATCAAGGGAGAGATCCTTGCAGAGGGGAGGAGCTGGGGCTTGGGAGGCAGGAGACCAGGATAGCTGCTCTGTGACCTCCTCCCTGAGGTGCTTCGCTGGAATAACAAACCTGCTGAACCCTGTGGTGCCCAACGGACACCAAAACCGTTGCTTCAGAAGGCAGGGTTCCCAGAATATGGCTCCCCTCCCTCAGAGCTGCCTGGAATCTGATTTGTTAACCCAGGAGGTAAAGAGTCAAAGTGGGAAGAACAAGAGAGTGGGTCTGATTGCAGGATGGCAGGCTTATTCTAAGAAGGGCCTGAGGAAGGGCCATACCCTTGGCTAGAGAAACAGACTGCCTTTCCCCTCTCCCAACAAAATGTCCATGATCCTACAGGCAGGCAGGACCTTGCTTACTCTCTGAGTCTACTCTGGTGTCCCAGGACCTGTGGTAGTAGCACAGCAGTGGGACAGCAAGTACACCGAGGTGTCACAGGGAGTGCATGTGTACCTGTACTCAGGAAGAGTTAACGAGGTGCCAACTGTCCCAGGGGATAGGGATAACCCAAATCTCTGTGGAGCCCTATCCCCCTAGTGCTTTAAGGCTGTGTAAAGAGGTTTGGCTAGTGCGTTAACCACCTGCTGGGGAAGCCACACTGAGCAGAAGAAAAACAAAATAAACGACCAAAAAAAAAAAAAACCACAGCAACAGGAAAGCACACAGGAAACACCTGTGAGTAGATGCAGGTGGCTCTCTACAGACATGGGGTAGTGACAGGCAGACAGCCATCACGTTGACCTAACTTTGTGCTCCCCCCCTTTTTTTTTGTTAGTCGTAGGGCTTGAACTCTGGGCCTGGGCACTGTCCCTCAGCTCTTCAGCTCAAAGTGAGCACTCTACCACCTAAGCCACAGTACCACTTCCAGTTTTCTGGTGGTTAATTGGAGATGAGTCTCACGGACTTTCTTTGCCCAGGCTGGCTTTGAACTGAAATCCTCAGATCTCAGTCTCCTGAGTAGCTAGGATTACAGGTGTGAGCCACTGGCACCCGGCTCTTAACTATGAAGGGCAACTTAGGCAGGACTGACTGTGCAGCTCAGCTCAGCTTTTTGGATGGTTACCTGGGATGGCATGGAGTAGATTAAGGCAATCAAATGGTAGAAACCAAGCCAGCACCCAAATCTGGCCACAGCTTGGGCCTTGTCCATGGGCTCTTGCAAGAAAGTTGCAATTCCAGAACCACCACTAGGTGCCCCTCAGAAACTGAATCTTGTGGACAAGAGGCCTACTGATAGCCCAGGTGGTGGAAAAAGAGGAAGTGGACATTGGTGTTGACCAGGTCTTGGGAAAGTACAGATGGGGTGAATGGGCCAGCACATACTCATAGCTCAATCCACAGGATAGGGCAGGGCTTGGGCGAAAAAATGGAAAAATGTCATTATCCCAGACAGGGTTCACTGGAGCCATCACTGAAGATCCGTGCTCTCTAGTGCTGAAAAGGAACAGAATTCCTGTCTTCTACAAATAGGGTGCTAAAGCCAGAGCCTAGTATTCAGCTCTAGCACAGCCAGGTGAAGAACTAGCATACTTAGTACAACAAAAGAGAGAGAGAGACCTTTCTCTGTGAGTTGGCCTACTTTGCCCAGGGACCCTGTCAGATGGTAGAGGGCAGGGAGAATCCTTTTATAACTACACCTCTCTCCAGAGGTCTCTCTCACAGGGCAAAGCTGCCCCACAACTCTACCTCCTGCCCTGCTGGTATACAGGTTGGGTAGTTACCTGTTCCTGTTGCCTTGACAGGAACCAGTTGCCCAGGTGACAGAAGACAGATACTATTATCAGAAGTAAAGGTACCCAAGTAAAAAAAAGTCTGTGCCCAGTTGTCCCGTGAAGCCCGTGCCTGCCTTGGTGAAGGGACAGATGGAAGCAGGCCTCTAAGGTCTATGATATTGAGAAGTGCCCTATCATTGGCATCCATTGAAGCCACAGCTATGCGTTAGTCATCATCTTCAGGGCTTTGCCTGAAGGAAACTGAAATGTACATACTGTTAAAAAAAAAAAAAAAAGCCAGGCCAATGTGGTCCAGGATACAATTTATTGTTGGTTGCTGGAGCTTCCTTCAGTTTCCCTTCTCTTGCCCTCTTCCAATCTTACCTTTCCTCTTAATTCTCATTCTTCTTCCTCATGTTTTCAAAGCTGTAGAGAACCTAAAAAAAAGAAAAAAAAAGAAAAAAAAGACATGTTTGTAAAGGCAAAGAAGCAGATGGGCTGGCACACAAGGAGAGGACTGCTTCTTTGTCTCGCCCACACAGCGGGGGTGCCTTCCTTGTGTGTTTCTGTGCCTGGTGTGTGGGTACAATTTGCTGAACCCCAGCCATGTATATGAATGTGACTTTCATCTGTACCCCCAGCTTTAAAATGTCCTATTGAGATCATTCATAATGACACTTGAGCCATGCCCCCTACCCTTTTCAACTTTAGGTTTTTTGTTTTTTTTCCAGAGAGGGTTTTGTGGTTTTGCCAGGGGCCAGCCTCAGACCAAGATCCTCCTACCTACACCTCCCAACTAGACATGAAATGTCCCATCATGTCCAGCTTGTTGAGTGTGTGACAGAGAGAGAGAGAGAGAGATTCATAGTCTTAAAGAGTCTCATAGACTTTACTGCTGGGCTGACTTTGAATGTGATTCTCAGATCTCAGCCTCTTGAGTAGCTAGGATTATGGGGGTAAGACACTGGTGCCTGGCTCTTACTAACTTTTTGCCTGGTCTGGCCTTGAACCATACTTCTTATGATATCTACCTCTCAAGTAGCTGAGATTACAGGTATGTACTTCTATGACTGGGCATTTTAAACAGCCCTATTGAGAGTTCACATATTAAACAACTCAACCATTTGAAAGTACATAATTATGGGCTAGGAATGTGGCTTAGTGGTAGTGTGCTTGCCTAGCATGCATGAAGTCCTGTGTTCAATTCCTCAGTACCACATAAACAGAAAAAGCCAGAAATGGTACCATGGCTCAAGTGATAGAGTGCTACCCTTAAGCAAAAGAAGTTCAGAGACAGGGCCCAGGCCCTGAGTTCAAGCCCTAGGACTGGCAAAAAAAAAAAAAGGTATAATTAGTTGTATGCTGGTGGTGCATACCTATAATCCCAGCTACTCAAAAAGCTGAGTGAGATCTAAAGATATCTTTTCAAAGCCAGCCCAGACAGAAAATTTGTGAAACACCTCTTTTTTGTGTGTGTGTCTTTTCTTTTTTGATACTGGGGATTGAACCTCAGGATGTTGTACTTGCTAGGCAAGTGCTTTGCTACTGAGCTAAATCCCAGCCCTGTGAGACTCTTTTATTTCCAATTAACCACCAGAAGACCAGAAGTAGAACTGTGGCTTAAAGCAGTAGAGTGCTAGCCTTGAGCAAAAGAGCTTAGGGACAATGCCCAGGCCCTAAGTTCAAGCCCCATTACAACAAAAAAAGGTGCATAATTAAGATCTATGCATTCATATCCAACACTCAGGATGTTGAGGGAGGAGGATTGTGAGTTCAAGGCCAGTCCAAGCTAACAGCCATACCCTGTTTCAAAAATCCAAGGGCTGTGGAGCTGTGGGGTCTGGTCAAGTGGTAAATTCAGTCTAGAAGAATTGAGATCCTAAGTGCAAACCCAAGTACCACCAAAAACAAATAAAAAACAAAACAAGAGTTGGGGATGTAGTTGTACAGTGCTTGCTTAGCAGGTACGAAGCCCTGGATTCGATCACTAGCATGGCAAATAAATAAATAAAATTGAATGGCTTTTAACATATTCATAAAGTTGTATAGCTATCACTACAATTTTGGCATATTTTCATCAATGGAAAAAATTGCATTGAAATCCCTTTGCACATCTAAAGTTAATACAAAAATTTAATAAAGTAAGATTAATATAAAATGAAATTGCATCTCTTAGATATTATTCCCAAGGCCCTTGCATTTTCCTCCACCATATTCCCAGTCCCAGACAACTACTAATCTATTTTCTGTCTCTGTGATTTGCCTATTGTGGATAGTTCTTACACATAAAATCAGGTTAGGTCTTTCCAATTTACCTAGTTCTAAGGATCACCTCAGAACTTCCCTAGTGGTTCAAATTCAGTGCATCTGGCATAGGGCCAGACAGCATTTGATCAGACAGCATCTCTCTCTCTCATTTTTTCCCCCCATGTTGAAGACAAGGTCTCCCTAAGTAGCTCAGACTGTCCTTGAACATTTTATCCTCCCATCCCCTGAGTGCTGGGATAACAGGTGTGTACCACCCAACTGCATTTCCCTTTTAGCCCTAGTACTCAAGGCCACCTACTTGGTGAGTAGTCATAGTAAGTGGTCAAAAAATGTCTTTTGATGAGTACTGATAAAACCTGTCTACTTTTGGCTCCCTATATCTAATTCCTCACAGGATGGTTTTGTCTTATTTCAAAAGCAACCCGAAAGCATTTTGAGGATAAAAGTATAACATATTCAATGGAGAAGTCTGGAAATTCAAAACATTTCCCCCTAGGGACATCATTCTTCTCCATTATTATCTAGCCTAAAGCATAAACCTCAGTCCTGAGTCGTTTTTTTTTAACTGTATTTTTTTTTTTTTGTCTTTTCTTTTTTGGTACTGGGGATCGAACCCAGGACGTTGCACTTGCTAGGCAAGCGCTTTGCCACTGAGCTACATCCCAGCCCTGTTTGGGTTTTTTTTAACTGTTTTTTTTTTTTTTTGTCTTTTCTCTGAGTCGTTTATCAGTACACACTTACAATAGATTAACTAGTCATCATTCAAATACCACTGTAATCTGTCCAAATTGCCTTAAATTTCTACCACTAAAGCCCGTTGAATTGAAGCAATTGACATCAACTTGATTTAGGGACAGAAATATTTTTATTCCCCTAAAAAAAAAAAAATCACATAGAATTTGAAGAAGTAGGGGACTGGAAGGGTATGGTTCAAGAGAAGCACACATGCTTAACATACTTGAGGCTCTGTGTTTATTTCCCAATATTAAAAACAAAAGAGTGGCAGGGAACAGGAAGTAGGGGGGCCTAGAACTCATCTGATAGTTCTCTCTCCTCCACTCAAGATAGGCTTAGAGGTGAAGCATCATCTCCAGAGAACTGCTATAAAAATTAAAATGTTGAGCTGAGTACACTTATAATTTCAGCACTTAGAAGTCTGTGGTGGAAGAACCACTGGAGTCTAATTCAAGATTTAACTGGGGTAATATAACAAGACTTCATCTCAAATAAGAAAGGAAGGAAGGAGGGAAGGAAGGAAGGAAAGAAGGAAGGGAGAAAGAAAACAATGGAGTGAAGGAGGGAGGGAGGGAGGGGGCATAGCCAAGTATTGTGTGAGGATACTGAGCAACCCCTCCCTCCCTCCCTCCCTCCCTTCCCTCCTTTTCAGCACTTTTAATTAGCTTATATTTGTTATATGTTTATTAGCTTATATTAGAGGAGGACTTCATTTTCATTACTTTCAGAAATTTGAGACAGTCAGGCTGGGAAGGTGGCTCAGTGGTACAGCGCTTGCCTTGCATGCATGAGGTCCTGGGTTCGATTCCTCAGCACCACATAAGCAGAAAAAGCCGGAAGTGGGTGCTGTGGCTCAAGTGGTAGAGCACTAGCCTTGAGCTGAATTGCTGAGGGACAGAGCCCAGGCCCAGAGTTCAGGCCCCACGACCAACCAAAAAAAAAAAAAAGAAATTTGAGACAGTCATGTTGTATAGCCTAAGCTATCCTAGAACTCATTAGAACTCACTTTGTAGCCTTACGGACAGGCCTTGAACTCATAATTTTCCTGTCTCCTCCTGAATGCTGAGAATATAGGCAAATGCCACTACTCCAGATTTATTTCTTGAATTCAGTACAAAACTGGGCCTGGCTTATCAAATAGAACTGTGGATATGATTTGAAAAGGCAAACATGAAGGTATCTTGCAAAAATGAAAAATATATTTCTGCAGTCATCCGTGCGTATAATCCTAGCTACTCAAGAGATTGAGATCTGAGGATCTCAAAGCCAGCCTGGGCAGAAAAGTTCATGAGATGCTTATCTCCAATTAACTACCAAAAGGCCAGAAATGGCACTGTGGCTCAAAGTGGTAGAGCACAGGCCTTGAGCACAAAAGCTCAGAGATAGGGCCTAGGCCCTGAGTTCAAGCCCCAGGACTGGCACAAAAGAAGGAAAAAATGTACAGATGTGATGAATTACTGAAGTATAATCAATGCATGCTTGGAAAATGCAGATGAAAACAAAAATTATCCTGCTTCCTAAGCATAGGATATAGTTCTAGGTAAAATCTTTAAAACTTTAAGTCATTTGAGCTGAAATGTGAAAGACAAATATAGCTTTCATAAGGGTCTAAAGAAAGCAGACATTAATAAGGAAAAAAATTCCTGTGGTCTGGGCAAGCTACGATGTGGAAGTCTTTAAATGTTAGGAGCAAGTGGTTGGTCTTGGCAGTTGATATCAGTAGACATTGAAAACTTTCCAAACATTTTATAAAGTTTAGTGTCCCTATTCTACTCCTAGCCCAGTGATGTGGGATGATCTGTTGTCCTCAAACACTTATATAATTTTATGCCCTTCATCATGGATGGCTCTTTACCTTACATGCCTTTATCTGGCCTCGTGATACCTTGGCAATACTTTAGATTCAGCTGAGATGAGATACTACTAGAGAATGATTTGTTCCTTCTGTGAGTTCATTTCTTCCTGTTACAAATATCCTTCCACTATTTTTCTTAACCACTTTTACTAGTTAACACATCTTAAATCATCTTTAAATATTCATACCTAAAGCTACATACACTAGGGAATCCAATAAATATGTACTGAACTAGGGTGTAGCTGTAGCTCAGAGGTAGAATGTTTATCTAGCATGTACTCGGCCCTGAGTTCAATCTCCAGGAAGAAGAAAAAGAAAGAAGAAGAAAGGAGAAGACAAAAATGAAGACAAAGAAGAAGATATTTGCTAAACTGGATATCTCACATTTGTCCTTTAAAGAACAGAAGTATTTATGTATAACTTTAGGCCTTACACTGAAGTTTAGATTCTTCCCATTGATTATGTAGAAAACACATTTTCCTCCATTTGTTGATTCTCTGGTATAGAAGGTCTAAAAAACAAAACATGTAAATGATCACAACTACTGCAAGATTTATATGGAATTATAAAAAGGGGTTGCTAGGCCCCAATGGTTCACACCTATATTCCACAGCTAGTCAAGAGGCTAAGATATGGAAGACCATAGTTCAAAACCAGCTGAGGTGGGGTGGGGGGAAGCTTGGAAGGGATGGGAAGGGGAAACAAAGGAGGAGGCTACAATGCTTGATAAGAAATGTACTCATTATCTTGCCCATGTAATTGTAATCCCTCTGTACAGTTTTTTCACAAAAAAAGGTAAAAAAAAAAAAAAAACCAGCTGAGCCAGAAAAGACTCAGAGACTCCCTTTCCAAAATAACCATAAAATGCTGGGCTGGAAGCATGGCTCAAGTGGTAGAGTGCCAGCCAACCAAGCAAACCAAGTGAGCTTGGAGCAAACCCCAGTACTACAAAAATAGGAAGGTAAGAGAGTCAAGAAAACGCTTAGAAATATAGCCATTTGGAGAAACACAGCACAAGAAGGAAAGAAAGGTTTCCAAGGCCAGAGAAATCCTAGTCAAACTTAACTGTTTTGGCCAAGCGCTAATAGCTCATGCCTGTAATCCTAGACTTAGGATGCTGAGATTTGAGGATCACAGTTTGAAGGTGTGCCTCAACTGGTAGGGTGCCAGCCTTGAGTGAAAATGCTAAGCAAGAGCACACGGCCCTGAGTTCAAGCCCCACCACCAGCACCAAACAAAACAAATTAAAATAAATAAAGAGAATATGTAACTGATTCTGCTAGGTACCAATGGCTCACACCTATAATCCTAGCTACTCAGGAGGGTGAAATTGGAGGATTGTGGTTCTAAGCCACACTGGGCAGGGCAGGAAAGTTCAGGAGGCTCTTATCTCCAATAAACTACTCAGAAAAAAAAGCCAGAAGTGGCATGGTGGCTCAGGTGGTAGAGTGCTAGCCTTGAATAAAAATAAGCTCAGGGACAGCACCCAGGCCTTGAGTTCAAGCCCCAGGACCCCCCCCCCCAAAAAGTAACTGATTCTCTAAATGAATCAAGAATGATGAAATACATTAGAAGGTGAAGTTGGGAGTAAGGATAGGAAAGCCAAAAATAAGTAACAATAGTTTACATTGATTTTTTTTTTTTTTAATTTTTTTGGGTCCGGTTGTGGGGCCTGAACTCTGGGCCTGGGTGCTGTCCCTCAGCTCTTCAGCTCAAGGCTAGCGCTCTACCACTTGAGTCATAGCACCACTTCCGGATTTTTTCTTTTTGCTTATGTGGTGCTGAGGAATCGAACCCAGGGCGTCATGCATGCAAGGCAAGCGCTCTACCACTGAGCCACTTTCCCAGCCCCGTTTACATTGATTATATAATTACGGTACCTACAGTTATGCCGGAAGCTTTGTTTTTTCTTTTATAATCCTAATCACTGTCAAATACACTTATTCATCTTTAGACATCTATACATGTGTTGCTACCTAATTTACTTAAGATCATAGAGATACTAAGAAGCTAAGACAAGACCTGAATCCAAGACAATCTGACTCCTTCATCTAGACAAGGTGATAGTAAATGTTTAAGTTATATAACTAACATTTTAATTTAATTAATGGTTCAGCAAAAGCTTTTTAGTAATCTGCCTTCTCAGATTGTTCACCTATAGCAAAATAACAATTCTCCCTCCCCATCCCCACCCCCAGTATTGGGTATTGAACCTAAAGCCTCTCCCACGTTAGGCTAGTGCTCTAATCACTTAACTACAACACACCCAGACCAACAGCATGCCTTTTGCCAGCATGAGGGTACTGGTCCACTTGCCAGTAAAACAGCATTCTGATTATCCATCAAGCTATGAAGCACCTGACTCTTGAGGAATCTGCTCTTAGGATATAAACCATTTTAGGTTTCTGGTCCTGTCTGTGAAGCTAAGGACTAGTTTATAGTTCTCATACAGACACACACACACATGCACATATAAACATATGTATTTGTGTGTGTGTGTATGGGAGGGAGGGAAAAAGAGCAAACCTTTATTCCTTCTTAGGACAAGCATCTGAAATTATCGCTCCTTTTCTTTTTTGGGGGGGTTTGGTCATGGGGCCTGAACTCTGGGCTTGGGCGCTGTCCCTCAGCACTTCAGCTCAAGGCTAATGCTCTACCGCTTGAGCCACAACGCCACTTCGGCTTTTTTCTTTTCTTTTTTTTGGTCCGGTCATTGGGCCTGAACTCTAGGCCTGGGCACTGTCCCTCAACTCTTCAGCTCAAGGCTAGCAGTCTACCACTTGAGCCACAGCACCACTCCCGGCTTTTTTCTTTTTGCTTATGGGGTGCTGAGGAATCGAACCCAGAGCCTCATGCATGCAAGGCAAGCACTCTACCACTGAGCCACCTTCCCAGCCCCTTGGCTTTTTTCTTTTGTTTTTGTTTTTTTGTGTGTTTTTTTTTTTGGGGTCCGATTGTGGGGCCTGAACTCTGGGCCTGGGTGCTGTCCCTCAGCTCTTCAGCTCAAGGCTAGCGATCTACCACTTGAGCCACAGCACCACTTCCGGCTTTTTTTTTTTATGTGGTGCTGAGGAACTGAACCCAGGGCCTCAGGCATGCAAGGCAAGCGCTCTACCACTGAGCCACCTTCCCAGCCCCCTTCCTTTTCTTTTTCATGACAGTACTGGGACTTGAATTCAGGACCTCATGCCTTCACTTGGCTTTTTCACTCAAGGATGGCACTCTACCATTTGATCCAAAGCTCCATTTTTAAATTTTTGCTGGTTAGACCTTCCTGCCTGGACTGGCTTTGAACCTCAATCCTCAAATCTCAGTCTCTTAAGTAGCTAGGATTACAAGCATGAACCACCAGCACCTGACTGAAACAAATCACAGAATGGGCTCTCATTTTTAAGTAGCTTATTTAGGAACAAATTCACCTTATTTTTCAGTTCTAGGCATCAAACTCATGGCTACATCCGTGCTAGGCAATTAATTGCTCTACCACTGAGCTACATCCCTAGTTCCTATGTTTATTATCTGAACTGTTTCAATGGCTCTCATCATAGTACCATCCCCTCTCAGTTTTGTTTTTTGTTTTTTTCTTGCCAGCTGTAGGGCTTGAACTCAGGGTCTGCATGCTGTCCCTAAGCCTTTTCACTTAAGGCTAACACACTACCACTTTGGGCCATAGGGCCACTTCCAGTTTTCTGGTGGAGTCTCAGGGGTACTTTTCTACCTGGGCTGATTTTGACCTATGATCCTCAGATCTCAGCCTCCTGAGTAGCTAGGTTATAGGCATGAGCCACATGCACCAAACACTGTTTCTTTTCAACCTGAAATATTTTTTAAAATGGCTTTTCATTCTTTGATTCTTGGAAATGATTACACAAAGTAGAATATATAAGGATTTCCTATAAGAAAAAGAAAGATATCCTTTTTTTCCTTCCTAGTGATTTTCAGCTTTTTCTTAGCCCATTTAGGTCAGCACTTCATCTTTAGAAAGCAGATTCCAAAGGCCGCTTGGACCCCATTCCTAGCTCTAACATGCCTCAGAGGTCAAACTGTTGTAAATATAGTTCATACACTGGGTAAATACGGTTGAGGTTTGTTTCTCTTCAAAGACACTACATTATATTTGCCCACGTTAAAAGAGATATTCTTGTAGGTTATTCTTAAGATGATTTGAGATCAAACACTTTACCACTTGAGACATATCCCATCTTGTTTTTGCTTTTGTTTTCAAATAGGGTCTTACATTTATGACCAGGCTGGCCTGGACTGTGAGCCACATACGCTTGCATTTTCCAACCATATCCAGCTTTAAAAAAAAAAAAAATTGGTTCGAGTCCTGAAATCTTTTTGCCTAGGCTTCTCTCAAGTTGTGATACCCCTAACCTCAACTTCCCAAGAAGCTGAGATACTGCTTTGAGTCACAAATAGATTTTTGTCCGTGTAGGTCTTGAACTCAGGGCCTGGGTGCTGGCTCTGAGCCTCTTTGTACTCAAGGCTAGCACTCTACCACTTGAACCATAGCACCACTTCCTGTTTTTTTTTTTTTTTGGGTCTAGTCGAGGTGCCTGAACTCTGGGCCTGGGCGCTGTCCCTCAGCTCTTCAGCTCAAGGCTAGCACTCTACCACTTGAGCTACAGCGCCACTTCTGGCTTTTTTCTTTTTGCATATGTGGTGCTGAGGAATCGAACCCAGGGCCTCATGCATGCAAGGCAAGCGCTCTACCACTGAGCCACCTTGCCACACCACTTCCTGTTTTTGAGTGGTTTACTGGAGATTACAAGTCTCATGGGGACTTTTCTGCCTGGGCTGGCTTTGAACTGTGATCCTTAGATCTCAGCCATCTCAGACTCCTGAGTAGCTAGGATTACAGGAGTGAGCCACTGGTGTCTGGTGACAGATTTATTTTTAATTGGACTATTTAGGATCAAACCCAGGTCCTTGTGCATGCTAAGCTGTCACTTTACCATTAAGCTCCATCCCCAACCCGTAAACAAAATATTCAAATGCAAGTCAGCATTATTATTTTTTTTATTTTTTGCCGGTCCTGGATTTGAACTCAGGGCTTGGGCACTGTGCTTGAGCTTCTTTTGCTCAAGGCTAGTACTCTATCACTTGAGCCACAGCACTACTTCTGGATTGTTGTGTTTCTGTGGTACTGAGGAATCGAACCATGCATGCTAGGCAAGCACTCTATGACTAAGCCACATTCCCAACCCAAGTCAGCATTATTATTGTTATCTAAGTTCTAAAGTGTACCAGGCTCTATTCTTTTTAGCAAAGAGAATGCAAAACGCAAATATCCTAGAAGTATGTTTGGTAATTTTTTTTTTTTTTTTTT
>NW_012267234.1:7484549-7499405 GCF_000151885.1 Dipodomys ordii
CCTCAGCTCTTCAGCTCAAGGCTAGCACTCTACCACTTGAGCCACAGCGCCACTTCTGGCTTTTTCTGCTTATGTGGTGCTGAGGAATCGAACCAAAGGCCTCATGCATGCAAGGCAAGTGCTCTACCACTGAGCCACCTTCCCAGCCCCCTTATATCCTTTAGAAGTCAAGTAAACGTCTCTCCTGTGTCATCCATCTTTCTTCCCTATTACATCACTCCCAACAGTGCAGAAACCTGCTCAAGATGCTAGTTGCTGGTGGCTAACACCTGTAATCCTAGCTACTCAGGAGACTGATCTGAAGATTGTGGTTCAAAGCCAGCCAGGCAGTAAAGTCTGTGAGACTTCTATCGCTAATTAATGACTAAAAGCCAGAAGTGGAGCTGTGGCCCAAGTGGTACATCACTAGCCTTGAGAAAAAAGCTCAGGGATAGTGCCCAGGCCTTGAGTTCAGGCTCTAGGACTGGTGGGGTAGGAGGGGAGGAAAGGGGAGCTCAAAAAACCTACTGTCTTAAAATATCTCTGGAGCTCATGGAGCTCAGTAGTAAGAACTTACTTAGCATCACAAGGTCTTTGGTTTAATCCCTAACATGGAAGAGGCAAAAACCCTTCACAACACCTCACATCCTTTTTGACTATCCCTAAATTTCTGTGCTTACCTCACCGAAAAACTTCTCTCAAGTTGCCTACATGTACTACTGTCTCTATTTTCTTATGTTTCTGCTCATTTTTTAATCCCATTCTAGTTAGATTAACATCCATGTCTGACCCACCTGAATCTGTCCAAGATTACCAAAGACATTCTCCAGTCATCCAACACTAGCTACGTCTCTGGTCCAAGATTAGAACTCTCAACCCCTTGGCCAGCTGAAGCCTCCCCACTACCAGAATCCTCTGCCCTGGGATTCCACAACTGATTTGCTCTTAGAATTTCCTTTTCTTCAAGTCAAGGATCATATGCTGACAGACCACACTATGGTTGAATCCAGTCACTGAGTTTAAAAACTTCTCATTGAGTTACCAGCACCTACAATTCTGGAGATTTTACATTTTCGAAAACAGATTTCTCTTTCCTTTGAGGGTAAAAGACCTCAGTACATCAATATTGGGCCAATATTCTCACAAGAACAATCAGCTGAATAGAGGAAAAGCATCTCCATTGACGCTGAATGAGTCTAACGAAAGGGAGTTGAGGATTAAGCCGCATTACGGTAAAAACACTAAAAGACACTCCTTTGGGAGCCACCACAACACCTGGCAATCGGCCCCGTTAACTTCAAGGTCTGGCTGGGCGGGGTCCGCAGGCACTTCCAGGGGAGGGGGAGGAGCCAAAGGACTCCACCCACCGGGAACTTAACAGCTCCCGGGCAAAGACGAGAAATGAGAAAGGCAGGTCTTAAAACAGAAACTACACGGCGTCAAATACTCAAAAGTCCTTTCCGCTAAAGATGACTGTAGTGCACAAGACTCAAGTGGTCTGCTATCTCTCCAGGCTGAAGTCGCCTGGGAACTCCCAGAGTAGGCCCTGGTTCCCTCTGACCCGATTTCAGGAGACTCTTTTTCTAGGGAGTGAGATCTTCAGAAGCCTCTAGGCAAACACAGCCCTTCTTGCAGTCACTCGAGAGCACTGGACTCCACACGAGAAACAGCAACGCACAGATACCCGCTGGGCCTCACTCGGTGGCGGGCCACTGAGCCGCGGTTGACGGGCGGGTCCCAGTAGGGCGGAGACTGGGCGGGGCCGGGCCTAGGAGCCGCCCACGTCCCACAGACGGCCCCGCGCGCGCTTCCTCTAGCCACCCCCACTCCTCCAACTCCTAAGGGGTTTAGAGGGCCGGAGAGAGCAGTTTGGGAACCAGGTCAAACAGGCAGGAATCCGAAACGGCCCCGAGACGACGGTCCCCACCCAGGAAGCCCCACCCAACGGAAGACCGGACGCCACCACGCCAGCGAAGTCCACGCGCGACCGGGCGAGGGCGCGGGAGGGCGCGTGCGGCGTGACGACGCGACTCGCGGTGCGTCCCGTGACGCCATCGCGCCTGCTTTTGAAAGTTGGCGCCCGGGGCCGCCTCCCATGCTGCCCTGCGCCAACCCCTCCCCTCACCTTTCCTCCCCCGCCCTCCACTCGCCGCCCGGCCGGCCCCCCCCACCCGTCCCTTCCCTTATCAGCACCCGCGGCCCCGGCAGCGCCGACGCAGGCGCACTGCACCGCACCGCCGCCATTTTGTGTCCGAGCTTGTGGAGCGATTAAACCGTGCGCGGAGCTGCTTCTTTGGCGGCAGTGGCGGCAGCAGTAGCCGGTGCGGGCGCGCAGAGCTGGCCGGGGACGCCGGGTGGCCGGAGCGGTGGAGCGGCGGCGGAACGCGGGGGGTGTGGCGCGGAGGTAAGGGGGCCCAGGGTGGAGGAGGTTTCGCGGGCCGCCTCTAGGTGTCACGATGGGGCCGCTCCGGTCGGCGCTGGCTGTAGCCCGGCGCCAGCGCCGCCGCCGGGGGGTGTTTGTCTCCCTATACCGTCCCTGCTGCAGAGCGGCCGCAACCATTGCCCGCCGCCGCGGCCCGGCCGCCCCACTCCACACCCGCTCGATAGGCCTCCTGGCCGCACGCTAGGCCTCGGGCGGCGGCGGCGGCGGCGGCGGAGGCCCGCGCGCCCGGCGACTCCATTTTCCTTCCTTTGTCTCTGCCCTCGAGGCCGGCACTTGGCCCGGCTGATCGCCCTGCCGCGGCCCGCCCTCTGCCCTCCGCCCCTCCCGCGGCGGGTGGCCTCAGCCGAGACTCGGTCTCCGCGCTCCGGCTTCCTTGCTCGCTACTCGTTTAAGAGTTCAGACCCTCCCGCGGCCGGGCACGCAACTGAGTCCCAGAGCCCTGTGGGTGTCCGGGCCCCTGTCGATGCGTCTCGGGATACCCATCCTCCAGTCCACCCAGTCCCGGAACCTACCTGGTTGCTCCGAGTGCTTCCCCAGCCGCTCGGCTGCTCCGCGGTCGCTCCCAGTCCGCGCGTCGTCGCCGCTGGTCTCCGTCTCCGCCGAGTGGCGCAGGCGGCGCTGCTGCGGCTGCGAGCACAGGGACCCCAGAGCTGCCGAGAGCTCCCTCTGCAAGGCTGGCTGAGCTATTCGCGCCTCGACGCCGCCCGAGCGGGCGGGGGAACGTGCGCTCGCCGCCCCCGCCGGGCCCCGCTGCGCCCCCAAACTCGCGCCAAGGCTCCGCGCGCGAGCGGACTTCGTGCCGACCCCATAGTTGGCAGAAAAGCCGAGTTCCGCCTCAAGTAGCGTTTCTTCTGCCAGGCTTCCACTCTCTTAACCCCCTTGGAGAAGTAACAGCCTGTGTACATTCAGTGATCTCAATGGGACTGAAACAATTTCGCTCTGATCTCAAGTGACGTGACCATCTGAATTCGGGAGTTCTACGCTGGTTATTTTGATCGAGACGACCCTTGAGTCGGCCTCCGGTTTTTAATTGTCCTGGCGCTAAACTTCGTATACTTAGTACCTGATGCTCTAGGGCTAGGCATAGGCAGTTTCAGCCTTCGAGATTGTGCAACCTGATCTAAAGCGCCAGTAGGACAGAATGAATTTATTCTTGACTCAACTGGTAATTTGCCCGTACGCTGAAATGTGAGGGTTGGTGTTGTAATTGAATCCTGGGTCATTGCAGATGGTTTATAAATATCTACGCCTAATGTAACTACTCTAATAGCTAGCCGACTTCCTGCATTTCTCCTGTTCGACATTAGTAAACATTCGAATACAGAGTTTTCCTACTTTCTTTGAGTTCAGATCAACTAGGAAAGTGAGGATTCCATGTTTCCTATAGACAGGAAAAGAAGTTAAATTAGGGCATGTATTTAAAATTTACTGTCAGTAAGCCGTCCTGCATCATTAAAAAGCTTCCTATGTTGAATTGTCGAAGTTTAGTTCCCCTCCTCCAAACATACTACCTTTGTAGGGTACAGGATAGTACAATATATCAACTCCTTAGTGTAAAAAAAAAAAAAAAGGCTGGGTTGGTTAGCTCCACACACACTGGTTTGAAGTCTAGGCCTCATGCTTACTATGCAGCTGCTATACTACTTGAGCCACACCTAGCACTGCTACGACTTTGTGTGTATATGCCGGATCTGAGGTTTGAACTCTGGACCTGAGTGCTGTCCCTGAGCTTTTTGCACAAGTCTGCCTCTAGCTTGAGCCACAGCTTCACATCGGCTTTTTTAGCGGTTAATTGGAGATGAGCGTCTTTTGGACTTTCCTGCCTAGGCTGACTTTGAACTGCCATCCTCAGACCTCATCCTTCTCAGTAGCTAGGATTACAGGTGTGAGCCACAGTACCCAGCTGTTTTGATATTTTTAAGAAAGAAAAGCTATGTTAATTTATGAGGTAAAGGTCTCCACTATAATGTAATCCTGATAATGATCTGCTTCCGTAGACATCTTTTTGAACATCCTTTTTTTTTTTTTTAATACTGAAACTAGGGTTAGGCCAATTTCTCAGGAGCCGCATTAGAACCTTATTTGTGCAACTTTTATTTTTTGTGCTGGGTTTAAACTCATGACTTTTGCTCTACTACTGAACTTACACTCTCAGCTCCCTCATCCTTGTGTGTGTGTGTGTGTGTGTATGTATACTACTGGAGTTCCTGCTCTTCCCTCTCCCAAGTAAAAAGCAACTAAATGTGGCAGTATTAATGAAGTGTTAGGCTTGGGAATAGAACTACTTTTTATTTATTTTTATTGTGTTTAAGTGGTTACATAATTTCCCAAATTTCACAGTATTATGGGATAGTGATGCTCAGTTAAAGTCACAAACACATTCTAACTTTCCTGGAGCAAATTGTCTATCACAGTCTGTAACATTTATGAGTTCTGTGAGCTTTGTGATAGTTATTTCTTCTATGTTGGGTGATTTGTACATTTCTTTTGTTTTGCATAGCATCAGCTGTTCCCTCTTTCCCACTTGTTCCCTCCCTCTAGAACTACTTTTAATTGATAAATAATCCACTTATGTAATTCATTGCATTATTTTATGTTTTCAATCTTTCAAACTTCTGAGTGACAAGTGGCAGGTTTAAGATAAAGTCCACAGAGATTTAAAAATTAAAATGCAGCAAGTTTGTAATTGAGCCAAGAGTAATGCTTGTTTTCCCAGGTTAGAATTATGCTCTGCAAATCCTGTGTTGCTTTTATAGAGTCTGCTGTTCTATATGTGGTTTTGTTTGTACTAGTACCAGAGCTTGAACTCAGGACCCTTGCACTCTTACTCAGCTTTTTCTGCTCAAGGCTAGTACTACCTCTACCACTTGAGCCATACCTCCACTTCTGGTTTTGGGTGGTTAATTGGAGGTAAGAGTTTCATAGGCTTTTCCTACTTGGATTAGCATCAAACCTTGATTCTCTGATCTCAGTCTGCTTGAGTAGCTAGAATTATAGATCTATATGTGAGCCACCAGCACCTGGCGGTTTCTTAGTCTTATGCATTATAATGACTTAGTAGTGTAGACCTTATCCAACACAGTTGCTATTCTTTGGGGTCTGTATGCCAGAAATTATACTTTGGGTTTTTTGCTTGTTGTTGTTGTTTTGTCAGTCCTGATACTTGAACTCAGGGCCTGGGCACTGGCCCTGAGCTTTTTCTGCTCAAAGCTAGCATTCTACCACTTGAGCCACAGTGCCACTTCTGGCTTTTTCTGTTTATGCTGGGCAGGCACTCTACCACTAAGCCACATTCCCAGCTCCAATACTTTGTTTTTAGTGGAAAGCTAAACCTAGAGAAAATAAATTTGGGATAAATGGGTTATATCAGGGAAACCCAAAGACTCTACTTGTTTAAATAGTTGTAGGAGTAAGACTGCAAGAATTTTGCCTACATAAGAAAATTCTGCTTATTTACTTAAAGTTGTAAAAGATCCCACAAGATGCAAAATTGCTGGGCATCAATTGCTCACACCTGTAAACCTAGCTACTCAGGAGGCTGAGATCTGAGGGTCATGGTTCAAAGCCAGCTCAGACAGGAAAGTCCATGAGACTCTTATCTCCAATTAACCACCAGAAAACTGGAAGTGACTCTGTGTCTCAAAGTATAGAGTACTAGCCTTGAGCAAAGAAGCTCAGGGACAGCACCTCGGCCCTGAGTTCAAGGTCCATGACTGACCCCCCCCCAAAAAAAAAAAAAAAAACTTTAGTTACTATCTTTGTTTCATCCCTGCCAGTATCTTTATCTTCAAATCACCTGCCAGTATCTTTGTGTGTTCTTTCTGTGATATCATGTGTGAGTTCAGAGATAGGTCAGTGTATATAGGCAGTTGACATATCTCAAGGGTTTTGATATAATTTTTTATACTTGATATTTATTTTGGCCCACCCTTAGAACTTTCAGTGGCATAAAATTCTCTTCCCATTGAAGTATCTAGTGATACATGGACACCAATCAATACACAAGCCAGGCATCAGGCTGAAGAGGGAGGATCTCAAGTTTCAGGCCAGCCCAGACTACATAAACTTTGACTCAAAATAACCCAAACAAAGAAACAAACAAACCAGTGGCTCACATCTGTAATTCTAGCTACTCAGGAAGCTGAGATCTGAGGATCATGGTTCAAAGCCAGCCTGGGCAGGAAAGTTCATGAGACTCTTATCTCCAATAAACCATCAGAAAACCAGAAGTGGTGCTGTGGCTCAAGTGGTAGAGGGCTATCCTTAAGCTGAAGAGCTGAGAGACAGCCCCCAGGCCCAGAGTGCAATCCTCATGATCAACACCCCCCCCACCCCCAAAAAAAAGCCTTGTGCTGGTGACTCACACCTGTAATCCTAGTTAGTCAGGAGGCTGAGATCTGAGGATTGTAGTTTGAAGCCAGCCTGGGCAGAAAAAGTCCCCTTGAGACTCTTAATTACAATAAACCACTCAGAAAAAGCAGAAGTAGTGCTGTAGCTCAACTGGTACAGAACTAACTTTGAGCACAGAGTCAGACTCAGTGACAGTACTCAAGCCCTAGGACCAGCAAAAAAAAAAAAGTTTCTTGGATCAAATATACAAATCCTCTTTTGTGTTATAAGCTGCCTATCAACATAAGAGACTTTATTTAGCTTGGACTGAGAAAGAATAATCTTTTTTTGTTGACTAGTTAATTATGAGATGAATTTCCTCTTAGTATTTTTTTTTTTTTTTTTTGGTAGGTCATGGAACTTGAACTCTGGGCCTGGGCACTGTCCCTGAGCTCTTCATCTCAAGGCAATCCCTCTACCACTTGAGCCTCAGGGCCACTTCTGGATTTCATAGACTTTCCTGCGTGGGCTGGCTTTGAACCATGATCCTCAAATCTCAGTCTCCTGAATAGTAGGATTACAGGTGTGAGCCACCGGCGCCCAGCTCCTCTTAGTATTTTATATACTAAATTCTTTGCAAACTTTTTTGTTGTTGAGGGTACCCTCAAACTTGCCAGCCTCCTGAGTGTTGCGATTACAGACATGTAACACCAGAACCCAACTAATTATTTCTTTATCAATTACATCAAATCTTTAGTTTGCTCTCATTCCATGCTGCATGGTGCATTTTTGTGAAATTCATATTTCATACAATTATTTCTTTTTCTTTTTAGAATGATTGTGGATCTAGAGACAAAAAACAAGATGCACTAGTAGACGGACTGCTGACCAGGGACTTCGTAGCTGGTTCTATTTTCCTTCTTCAAACCAACTTTGCAGCCACGGAGCGGTAATTGCTATTTTCATTTCTTGCTCAAAAAAAAAATGGGAATAATGAAACTCTTAGACTAGAGGATTTTATGGGTATTTCTTGGGTATAGGAGATAGAGGTTATTGGGTGATTGAGAGCTATACAGCTTTAGAGTCAGAGTCCTGGGCTTGAAACTGTGCAGTGTCACAAACTAGCTGAGTGACATTGGACAAGTTACTTAACCTGTCTAATTGTACAGTCCCTGTTTCAGAGAGAAAAATAAGACCAACCTCAGTGTGTTCTTCAGATGAACAATAATTATGTAACAGATTAAATTCCAATCTGATTGTGTGTGTAGGAAAACTCCCAAGAAGTTGTGGCTGTTTTTCTGTAGAAAATTTTGAATTGTGTATTTTGATTATTGACAGATGACCTGAAATGTCTATGGCCTATGGCAATTTGTAATTTTAATGAGGAACAGAAGGAATGCTGTTTTTGGAGAAATTAATATTCTGGATAAAAATTGTCTTAATTCGAGCTATTCAATTTAGCTAATAATCTTCTGCTATAAAATATAATGAGCACTATAGAAAACTTGAAACAGTCCTAATAAATGTTGGAGTCTGCTCTGCTTTGGGAATCTTTTTTTTTTGGTCAGTTATGGGACTTGAACTCAGGGCCTGGGCTCTGTCCATGAGCTCTTTTGCTCAAGGGTAGAGCTCTACTGCTTTGAGCCACAGCTCCACCTCTGGTCTCAGGGCTAGGGCTGGGAAGGTGGCTTAGTGGTAGAATGCTTGCCTTACATGCAGGAGGCCCTTGGTTACATTCCTCAACACCACATTAGCAGGAAAAAAAAGCTAGAAGTGGTGCTGTGGCTCAAGTGGTAGAGCACTAGCCTTGAGCTGAATAGTTGAGGGACAGAGCCCAGGCCCAGAGTTCAGGCCCCATGACCAACAAAATAAAGTCTCAGGGCTAGCTTTGAAACTCGGTCCTTAGATCTCAGCCTTCTGAGCAGCTAGGATTACAGACATGAGTCACTAGCACCTGGCTTACTTTAGGATCTTGAAGTAACTAAGTAGGTATAGATATTAAAAGTTGTTTCTGTGGGTTGGGGATTTGGCTCAGTGGAAGAGTACTTGCCTTTCAAGTACAAGGCCCTGAGTTTGGTCCTCAGCTGGGGGTAAGGAGGAGCTATGGAAGTGGTTTCTCTTCAGGCTTATACAAGGCACATCTTTTTATCCCTTAAAAAAAAATGAAAATAATTGAAATTGTATAATGGCAAAAAGGAATGTGGAGGCAAAATTTTCAAATGCTAAAATTAGCTAAGCTTATATAAATGAATCATCTAAGTGACTACTAGAGTTTTTCTTAGAAGCTGTGCTAGAAGTAAATGTAGAGGGAGAAAGGAGGAATGAGAGCCCTATTATTCTTTAAGCTTCTGTTCTACAAATGAGCAAACTTGGTATCTTGCTAGATAGAAAGAACAAAGTCTGCTGTACTAATAAGATCCTGAAAAGAATAATGATACTGATTTGAAGAACTAGTAAGAAATTTAGACTTAATAGTTTGGGAAATGAGATCTTTGAAATATGTTGATCACTTTTTTATTTTTATTTTTTTGGGTCCGGTCGTGGGCCTGAACTCTGGGCCTGAACGCTGTCCCTCAGCTCTTCAGCTCAAGGCTAGAGCTCTACCACTTGAGCCACAATGCCACTTTCGGCTTTTTTTTTTCTGCTTATGTGGTGCTGAGGAATCGAATCCTGGGCCTCATGCATGCAAGGCAAGTGCTCTACCACTGAGCCACCTTCCCAGCCCCTTGATCACTTTTTTTATGTGTGTGTGTGTTCCAGTTCTAGGACTTGAACTCAGGGTCTGGACACAATACCAGATCTTTTTTGCTTCAGGATAGGGCTCTACTACTTGAGCTACAACTCCACTTCTGGCTTTTTGGGAGTTAATTGGAAATAGGAGTCTGCTGTCCCAGCAAGCTTTGAACCATGATCCTTACCAGCCAGCCTCCTGGTAACTAGGATTACAGGTGTAAACCACTGGTGCCTGATAGATAGATAGACAGACAGACAGACAGACAGACAGACTGACTGACTGACTGACTGACTGACTTTTTTTTGGTCGTTTGTGGGGCTTGAACTCTGGGCTTGGGTGCTGTCCCTGTGCTCTTCAGCTCAAGGCAAGCGCTCTACTGCTTGAGCCACAGCACCACTTTTCTACTGGTTTATTGGAGGTAAGAGTCTCATAGACTTTCCTGCCCAGGCTGGCTTTGAACCGTGATCCTCCGATCTCAGCCTCCTGAGTAGCTAGGATTACAGGCGTGAGCCACTGGTACCCACCCTGCCTGGGGCGCCTGATGACTTTTTAGAGTCGAACTGTGACTCAAGTGGTGGAGTATTACCCTTGAGCAGAAAAAGCTAATGGGCAGCAACCAGGCCCTGAGTTCAAGCCTCAGTACCAGCACAAGGGGAAAAAAAGGAATTATCATGTCTAGCTTATCTGTTTATATTCCCAGACAGTGAATCCACAAGATAAACTAACTTATTTGGGGAGCTTCTAAACTTAGGGGATAGTGAATAACTGGAAGAAATTAAAATATTGTAATATTTAGGTCTAGAGGCATGGTTCAAGTAGTGGAGCGCCCACCTAGCAATTTCAAACCTAGCTCCTGCCCCCTCCCAATGAGTGTGTGTGTATCATAGATATAGTTACATACAATTATATTTAACTAGTGGAATGCAAGCTATGATTTTCTGGCACATACTTATCTTTAACAAAATGAGGTGTGAATACCTGGGATTGGAATTCTTCTTTCTAAAGGCACCACAGGAGAAACACGGGAAAAAATACCTTTGAGCCATTAAACAGTTTCTTAGTTTGTCCCTGTTGTAGTCTACTGAGATATAGAAGTTGGTATTTATTGCTTGCGTAAGTGTTTCTGTCAGAAAAAATGTGTCTCATTGTCTTGAAAATGAACTGGACAACTTGTGGGTGGAGGGACTGGGAAGGTGGTTCAGTGGTAGAGCGCTTGCCTTGCATGCATGAGGCCCTGGGTTTGATTCCTCAGCACCACATAATCAGAAAAAAAGGTGGAAGTAGCACTGTGGCTCAAGTGGTAGAGCACTAGCCTTGAGCTGAAGAGCTGAGGGACAGTGCCCCCAGGTCCAGAGTTCAGGCCCCACAACCGACCCCCCCCCAAAAAAAAACACAAAAAACAACAAAAACCCAACAAGTTGTGGGTGGGAACAGGAGGGAAAAACTGGGAAAGAGTGGAGAAAGGGGTGATATTATCCAAAAGGAAATGTACTTATTACCTGACTTATGAAACAGTAACCTATCCCTCTGAACATTACCTTTATAATAACAATTAACTGGAGTGTACATGACAATTGGTAGATGACTAGACCAGATTAGAAGTGTTGTTATAAAGACCATTCTGATGATATAATTTAAAAGAAAAAAATGAACTATCAGAGTCTGGTTGGTCTAAAACCTTAAAAGTAAATTCTGTAAAACAATTTAGGAAACAAATGTCAAATTTTAACTCATTTTTTCCTGTCATTTTTGCTTTATGTTATTTTTTCAGATATAATCTGGATTATGCTCCTACTTGTGCCTCCTGTAGCTGGGGTTAAACACATGCATTACTATACCTGGCTTATTTATTGAGGTGAATTTTGATAACTTTTTGGACAGACTGGTACAATTTTTGCTCCTCAAGTAGCTGGGATTAAAATTAACTCAATCTTAATTAACAGTTTATATTGGTTTGTATTAGTTTTCCTTCCAATTCCAGTCAAATACTAAATCCAAAGCGTAGAGACCTATGACTCCTGTAATTCTGTGTGTGTGTGTGTGTGTGTTTTCATGGGTGCACTTGTGCACATGTACATGTACACACATGTATGCATGCCTAGGACTATATTGAAGTTTGATCTCAAGGTGTTTATTCCTTAGCTTTGTCACTTAAGCCTGGTATTCTACCACTTGAGCCACAGTTCCACTTCTGGCTTTTTTGGAGATAAGAGTCTCAAGAATTTTCTTGCTTGGGCTAGTTTTGAGCCTGGATCCTCAGATCTCAGCTTCGAGAATAACTAGGATTACAGGTGTGAGGCACAGATTCCTGAGACAGTCTTTTGTTTTGGGAGGTAGGGATGGTCGTGGGGCCTGAACTCTGGGCCTAGACACTGTCCCTCAGCTCTTCAGCTCAAGGCTAGCGCTACCACTTGAGCCACAGCACTATTTCCAGTTTTCTGATGGTTTATTGGAGATAAGAATCTCAAGGACTTTCCTGAGTAGCTAGGATTACAGGTGTGAGCCACTGGTGCCTGAGCTTGAGATACAATCTTTTTCTTTTCTTTCTTTTTTTGTTTTTTTTTGTGGGGAAGGGGGGGGTGTTTTGTTTTTGCCACTCCTGGGGCTTGAACTCAGGGCCTGGGCACTGTCCTTGAGCTGCTTTTGTTCAAGGCTACCACTCTACCACTTGAGCCACAGCACCAGTTCTGGCTTTTTCTGTTTATATGGTACTAAGGAATTGAACCCATGGTGTTATTCATGCTAGCAAGCACTCTACCACTAAGCCATATCCCCAGCCCTGAATTTTTTTTAATTGTTATTATAAAGATGATGTTTAGGGGCTGGGAAGATAGCTCAGTGGTAGAGTGCTTGCCTTGCATGCATGAGGCCCTGGGTTCAATTCCTTAGCACCACATAATAAACAGAAAATGCCAGAAATGGGGCTGTGGCTCAAGTGGTAGAGTGCTAGCCTTGACCTGAAGAGCTGAGGGACAGTGCCAAGGCTGAGTTCATGCCCCATAACCGACAAAAAAAAAAGATGATGTTCAGAGGGGTGGATTACTGTTTCATAAGTCAGGTAATTAGTACATTTCTTTATGGATAATATTACCCCTTCCCTCCACTTTTTCCTAGTTTTTCCTTCCTGTCCCACTCACAATTTATACAGTTCATTTTCAAGATAATGAGACATTTTTTGAGACAGGATTTTGCTCTATAGCCTAAACTTGCATTGAAATCAATCTTCCTTCAGCCTCCCTAGTGCTAGAATTACAAGCAAACACCACCACATGTGACTCCCTTCTATATTCCTCCCTCCCCCCCCCACACCCATCCCTATAACATTATTTGGGATTAAACTCAAGGTCTCCTGATTGTTAGCCATGCATTCCACCATTTGAGCTAAGTCCCCAATCTTGCTTCTATTACTACTAAGAAATAAGCAAGTTAATAAATTACTTCTTTTAGCCAGGCACTGGTGCCTTACACCTGTAATTCTAGCTACTCAGGAGTCTGAGATCTAAGGCTCAAGGTTCAAAGCCAGCCCAGGCAGGAAAGTCCGAGAGACTCTTACCTCCAATAAACTGGAAGTGGCACTGGGGCTTAAGTAGTAGCGCGCTAGCCTTGAGCTGAAGAGCTGAGGGACAGCGCTCAGACCCAAAGTTCAAGCCCCATGACTGACAAAAAAATAATAATAATAAAATAAGTAAATTACTTGTTTTAGTAATTTTCATTTTAGTTCAAAGTAAAATTCTGCTTCTTTTTTTTTTTTGGTTGGTTGTGGGGCTTGAACTCTGGGCTTGGGCACTGTCCCTCAGCTCTTCAGATTTTGTTTTTTTTTTATTGTTTAAACTTAAAAACTTCCACTTAAGCCACATATCCAGTCCTTTTTGCTTTAGTTAATATTTGTATAGAGTATTGCATCCTGCCTAGTCATGTGCCTATACCTCAATCTACCTATATTTTAGGCTTCTTGGTATAGGATAATTAAACATGGGTCACTACTAGCTATTGTATAAGAAGGGATTCTTGAAATTTTTCTGTCCTAGGTAGCCTTGAATCACAATTCTCCCTATCAGCCTTCCAAGTAGCTAAGGATGACAGGCATGAACTACCATGCTTGGCTGTGTTTTAGATTACTTTTGTTTCTTCTAGCTAAGAATATAGTAGCTGGTACTGATGTAGTAACTGTATCTTTTTTTCCTTTTTTTTAGATTGTCAAATACATTGTTGCCATTTATTACCATTTTGCTATTTGGTACAGATGTACATTGTTGAGTGTAAGCTACTAGTTTTTCATTTAATCTTAAAGGAGACCTCCTTTACTAAATAAAAATTGCCTTGATTCTAAAAAGTGGCTGATGTGACTAAGTCTGAGTTGTAGAGACAATAGGATCAGTGGCCACAAAACCACAAGTAATTAGTTCACTTCTTTGTGTGTATCCATTTCTCTCCTTTTTCCCTTCTGTCATACCTTGAACTTTGTCTTCCTACCTAAGAAATCATTGAAGCCAAGTGTTGGTGACTTAACCTGTAATCCTTGCTATCCAGAAGGCTGTGAGATGAAGGGTAGGATCTAGGTTCAAAATCACTCTGCTAGAAAAGTCCATGAGACTTTATCTCCAGTTAACTAACAAAAAGATGAACTAAGCCCAGTACTGGTAGATCACACCTGTAATCCTAGCTACTCAGGAGACTGAGATCTGAGGATCAGGGTTCAAACCCAGACCAAGCAGGAAAGTCTGTGAGACTCTATCTCCAATAAACCACCAGAAAACCAGAAGTGATGCTATGTCTCAAGTGGTAGAGCCCTAGCCTTGAGCTGAAGAGCTGAGGGACAGTGTCTAGGCCCAGACTTCAAGCCCCACAACCAACAAAAAGATGAACTAACAAAAAGATAAATTGTGGTTCAACTGGCAGGGTGCCAACTGTAAGCAGGAAAGCAAAGCAAGAATAGGAGCCCCTGAGCTCAAGCTCTGGTCTCTGGGGGAAAAAAAATCATTTAATATTGGTTGTACATAGAATAGAAGGGAAACTTAATGACTTTTTCTTTAAGAAACATAATTATAGACTACAGATTTTATTTGAAAAATGAACAAAAAAAATTTTTTTAATTTATCTTTTTACCAGTCTTGGGGCTTGAAATCTGGGTCTGGGCACTGGCCCTGAGTTCTTCAGCTCAAGTCTAGCACTCTACCACTTGAATTACAGCACCACTTCCATTTTTCTGGTGTTTAGTTGGAGATAAAAGTTTCATGGAGTGGGGCTGGGAAGGTGGCTCAGTGGTAGGGCGCTTGCCTTGCATGCATGAGACCCTGGGTTCGATGCCTCAGCACCACATAAGCAAAAAAGGAAAAAAGCCGGAAGTGGCGCTGTGGCTCAGGTGGTAGAG
>NW_012267234.1:7499471-7506333 GCF_000151885.1 Dipodomys ordii
CACATAAGCAAAAAGAAAAAAGCTGGAAGTGGCGCTGTGGCTCAAGTGGTAGAGCGCTTGCCTTGAGCTGAAGAGCTGAGGGACAGCGCCCAGGCTCAGAGTTCAGGCCCCACAACCAGACCCCCCCCCAAAAAAAAAAAAGTTTCATGGACTTTCCTGCCCGGGATGGCTTTGAACCGTGATCCTCAGATCTCAGCCCCCTGAGTTGCTAGGATTACAGCCATGAGCCACTGGCACCCAGCCAAAAAATTTTTACACAGAAGATTATGTGAATCTATATTTAGACTGCATTAACTTTTGCATACTAGGTCAGTCACTTCCAGAGCATGGTCAACAGCAATTTTGTATGAGGATTACTTGGAGACCCTTTTTGTTTTTTGTTTTTAGAACAGTCTCCTACAAACTTGACATTCTCCCTGCCTCCACATGTTACAATTAAAAGCCTGCACCATCATTCCTGGCTATATGATTTTTTGTTTTGTTTTTAACTGGCCTTGGGGCTTGAACTCAGGGACTGGGTGTTGTTCCTAAGCTTCTTTTACTCAAGGCTAGCACTCTACCACTTGAGCCATAGCTCCACTTCTGGTTATTTCTCAGTAGTTTATTGGAGATAGGAGCCTCAGGGACTTGCCTGCATAGGCTGGCTTCAAACCACAATCCTTAGATCTCAGCCTCCTGAGTAGCTAGGATTACAGGTGTGAGCCACTGATGCCCACCTGCTCCTGCTGCTTCTTATTTTCTTTTTTCTTTCCTTTTTTTTTTGGTGCCAATCCTAGACTTAAAGTAGGGCTTAGATATTGTCCTTGAGATTTTCTACTTAAGAATAGCACTTTAGGCTGGGAAGGTGGCTCAGTGATAGAGAGCTTGCCTCGTATGCATGAGGTGCACTGGTTCGATTCCTCAGCACCACATAAATAGAAAAAGCCGGAAGTGGCATTGTGGCTCAAGTGGTAGCACACTGGCCTTGAGCCGAAGAGCTGAGGGACGGTGCCCAGGCCCAGAGTTCAAGCCCCACAACTGACAAAAAGAATAGCACTTTAGAGGGAAGGTGGGAATAGCTTACACTAAGCAAAAGGAAAGAAATGTACGTATCACCTGATTTGGAAGTAATTATGTTATCATAGTTTATGGAATTCACAAACTTTTAGACTATGGTAATAACAATTTGCCCTGTAAAGGTTAAAATGTGTTTGTGGACTTTTAAGTATCACTATCCCATAATACTGTGACATTTATGTAATCACCTAATCCCAATAAAAAATTATTTAAAAAAAAAAAGAATAGCACTTTACCACTTGATCCACAGCTCTACTTTTGGCCTTTTGATGTTTAATTAGACATGAGTCTCTCCAGTTTGTCTGCACAGGCTGGCTTTGAACCACAGTCCCCAGATTTCAGCCTCTTGAGAATTATAGGTATGAATCATTAGCATTTGGCTAGTATCTATATATTTTTTGGAGTTCACTAGCCATTCTGATACAAACTAGTTCTAAGGAGTGATGCCCAGGAAGTGTCTGCCCACCAATCCTTAGAAGTTCCTGTTGTATATATGCATATTTACATTGTGTATGTAATTTCTTGTATTGTGTAATATATTTATTCAAAGTAATAAATTTGACATAGATACTCAGCCTTTTCATATATCAAGTGATGAAAGACTAAGGGATGTTCCAAAGGTGTTGTAACTCTGAGCTGCTTCCAAGGGGTGGGTATGGAGTAGAGTGGAAAGGCATCTAGTTGTCGCTGACATAGTCACCCTAGGGAAAATATATGAAGAAGTGACACATTAGGTTGTTTTGTGCCAGCAAAAGTATCATCTAGGCTTCAGCGTGCAGAGAAGGACAGCATGTGCTCAGGACCTAGCAAATACTTGGTATGAAACTCCATTATTGACTTCGAGATAATCATTTTATTCTGTTTTGTGTATAAATGTTGAATAAATGAAATAAATAAACTGTCCTTAATGAAGGGCTAGGACTTGCCCTCTGAAACCAGATCATAGTAGTAAATTTGAGATGATTTAGTATAACTTCAATTGGGTACATTGAATGTCTTATATAGAAATTTTCGTTTATATATAAACTAGTGTTCTCATATAGAATCCTTCTGCTAGACTGCTTCTGTCTAGTAGCTTGCCTGATAAAGGCTATTTCATCCTTTAAGATTGTTTTAATAGGGGCTGGGAAGGTGGCTCAGTGGTAGAGCACTTGCCTTGCATGCATGAGGCCCCACATAAGCAAAAAGAAAAAAGCCGGAAGTGGCGCTGTGGCTCAAGTGGTAGAGCGCTAGCCTTGAGCTGAAGAGCTGAGGGACAGCGCCTAGGCCAAGAGTTCAGGCACCACGACCGGACCAAAAAAAAAAAAAAGATTGTTTTAGCAATTCTTCTCCTTTAAACCCTCCTCCTTTTTTTCTAAGTAAGTTGCTTTCTTCTGTTCCAGGGTGATGAGAAGTATGTTAACCCCTGTTAGAGTCACACTAGATAGCTGCTATTTGTTTTGATGGTTTCTCTGCCAGATGAGCTCTGTGAGAACCGAGCCCTGTGGGGAATTCAAAGCTTATCTGGTAGTGAACAGTGCCACAGTAAACCACTGTGCCAGTTAGAGGTTGCCTCTGTTGCCTGTATTCTTTATGTGCTCTATTTGCTGGTATACAGCAACCTTATTCCTACATATTAACTTGCAAATGAGCTGTTAGAACCTTTTTTTTTTTTTTTGTCAGTCTGAACTCAGCCTGGGCTCTGTCCCTGAGCTCTTCTGCTCAAGGCTAGCGCGCTACCAACTTGAGCCACAGCGCCACTTCCAGCTTTTTCTGCTTATGTGGTGCTGAGGAATGGAACCCAGAGCCTCATGCATGCAAGGCAAGCACTCTACCACTGAGCCACCTTCCCAACCCAGGACTTCTGTTTTAAAGGAAGTTGAGGGGTAAGTCACAGCAGGAAAGAAGGGAAGAAAGGACTAGGAATATAGCTTAAGTGGTAGAGCACCTTCCTAGCAAGTACATGGTCTTGAGTTCAGATCTCAGTACTGTCAAAAAAAATATACTGTGTGGTGAACATGATTGAAGTATACAAAAGCCCCAGGACTGGTACAAAATAAGTAAATGAATATTTTGAAATGGTACTAGACTAGGCTTTCCAACACCATTCATTCTTCCTAAGTAGCTAGGATTATAGGCATGAGCTATAGACACCTTGCAACATTTGTGTAATTTTAAAAGTAGGAGGGTAGGTTAAGATGCCCAAGTAGTATAGCACTTGTCTAGCAATTGAGATGCTCTGAGCTCAATCTGCAGTCCTGCAAAAATAAAAATAAACATCTAGAAAAAAAGAAAAGCACAGTTTAGACCTGTTTTTAGTGACTTTCATTTTAGACTTTCAGAGTGGCTATAGAAGTGCATGGAAACTTGGGGCTGCAATTTCTTGGCAAGATAATGTACATAGTCTCCTGCTCTTCAGGAAATAAACTGGAGGGTTTTTTTTTTGTTTTGTTTTTAGCAAATATTTGTCCATTATACAATAACCAATATCTCTAAATGACAAAACCCTGCAATAAGGAATAGAAGTTATTTTGATAGTTCTCTTTTGAGAGTGGTTTGCCAGATTGTTACATAACCATACAATGATAGGTGTACTCACAGTTAGCATCTATTTTATGTGACAGATCGTTTGTTTGTTTGTTTGTTTTTGTCGGTCGTGGGGCTTGAACTCTGGGCCTGGGCGCTGTCCCTCAGCTCTCCAGCTCAAGGCGAGCGCTCTACCACTTGAGCTACAGCGCCACTTCTGGTTTTCTGGTGGTTTATTGGAGATAGGAGTCTCACGGTCTTTCCTGCCCGGGCTGGCTTTGAACCGCGATCCTCAGATCTCAGCCTCCTGAGTAGCTAGGATTACAGGCGTGAGCCACCAGCGCCCGGCAGATCATTTTGTTTTTAAATATAATCTATAATTGTATTAGGACATTTTCTCTTTAAAAAATGACATAGAGCCAGGCTTTGGTGGCTAGGATTACGCCTGTAATCCTAGCTACTCAGGAGGCTGAGATCTGAGGATCTCGGTTCAAAGCCAGCGGGGCAAGAAAGTCTGTGAGAATCTTTTCTCCAATCAACTACCAGAAAACTGGAAGTGGCGCTGTGGCTTAAGTTGTAGAGGGCTAGCCTTAAGCTGAAGAGCTGAGGACAGAGCCCAGTCCCAGAGTTCAAGCCCCACGACCGACAAAAAAAAAAAAAAGACATAGAACCAGACTTAGTGGCACACTCCAGTATAATCCCACAACTCAAGAACCTGAAGCTGGAGAATTGAAACTTCAAGGCTAGCCTGAACTACATAGCAAAACCCTGTCTCCAAAAATGTTTTGTTTTTCTTTTGTTAAAGAGAAAATGAAATAAATAGTGCAGTAGGGAAAATAAATTTAATAGATAAGCTTTCACTAAGCATATACTGTTTCATTTTTCTATGTTCCTTTCTTTTACTTGTCCTATACAAGAAAGATTTATATATTTCATATGACTGAAAGTGTTAATGGGGGGCTGGGAAGGTGGCTCAGTGGTAGAGCGCTTGCCTTGCATGCATGAGGCCCTGGCTTTGATTCCTCAGCACCACATAAGCAAAAAGAAAAAAAGCGGGAAGTGGTGCTGAGGCTCAAGTAGTAGAGCACTAGCCTTGAGCTGAAGAGCTGAGGGACAGCACCCAGGCCCAGAGTTCAGGCCCCACGACCGGACCCAAAAAGAAAAAAGAAAAAAATGTTATTGGGGTATCTACTGTTTACTTAACATTGTTTTAAATCTGTTGTTATAGAAGATCCAAAAGAAAAAAGTTTTTTTTTTTTATTGTGAAAATACTGTACAGAGGGGTTACAATTACATGGGCAAGATAATGAGTATATTTCTTATCAAGCATTGTAGCCTCCTCCTTTGTTTCCCCTTTCCATCCCATCCTCCCCCCAAAGAAGAAGAAAAAAGTTTTAATTCCTGGGGCTCGGAAGGTGGCTCAGTGGTAGAGTGCTTGCCTCCCATGCATGAGACCCTGGATTCGATTCCTCAGCACCACATAAACAGAAAAAGCCAGATGTGGCACTGTGGCTCAAGTGGTAGAGTGCTAGCCTTGAGCTGAATTGCTGAGGGACAGCACCTAGGCCCAGAGTTCAGGCCCCACAACTGAACAAAAAAAAAGTTTAATTCCTGCCCTAAAAAAGCTAATAGTCTGTTGTGGAAAAGGCACAGATATAGAACATTATGCTACTGTAAAAACAAAGCAAAACCAAAAAACTTCAGGTCAGTCTGCCCTAGTAAAGATTGAAAAGACTGATATAGCTGGGAGGTGACAAGACAAGGAGTATGACACTGGTGTAGAGATGCCCATCAGAAAGTATTCAGAGGTGACATTGAGTGGGTAGAAGGAATAGGAACAAGCTGTACAGAGCTCTGGGAGCAAAGCCAAAGAGTTTTCACTTGATTCAGTAAACACCAGCCATCATGAATTGTTTGTTTGTTTGTGACAGCTTCCCTATGTATCCCAGACTGGCTTCAAACTCCCAGTCCTCCTACCTAAGACTCCCAAGTATTATAATTACAGGCCTGCTGCCACATTCAACTCTGTTTTTAAAAAGATTAGGTGGGAGAGAGAGAGAATGTCTCCCTGTGTTGCCTTGGCTGGCCCCAAACTCTTAGATTCAAGTGATCTTCCTGTCCCATCCCTGATTAGCTGGGACAATAGGTATCACATCTGACTTGATGGAATTTTTGAGCCTCATTTGAGCCTCATTACTATGTCATGCAGAGTAAGAAAGACCAGTCTGAGAGTGGTTCTGGGTTTTTTGTTGTCATTGTTTGTTTTTTGTTTGCAGTGATAGGGACCAAACCCAAATGTTGGGCCCTGACTAAACCTTTCCAGCCTTGTTCTGTTTGTGTTATTGTTTTGTTTTGTCTTTATTCACCTTATGCTATGAATTCACTTAAAATTGAACAGCATCCTAAAATGGTAGACTACTTCCCTCAAACATTGGTACACCATGTCTCCTCCATTCTGCTCTCCCTTGGTTGGTAGATTCATATGTTTGTTCTGGCTTCAGTTAGTCATAAAGCTCTGTCAGATAGGACTGGGAAGGTGGCTCAGTTGTAGAGTGCTTGCCTTGCATATATGAGGCCTTGGGTTCGATTCCTCAGCACCATATAAGCAGGAAAAAAAAAAAGTGGTGCTTTGGCTGAAGAGCTGAGGGACAGCACCCAGGCCCCAGAGTTCTCAGAGTTCAGGCCCACAAACAAACAAACAAAAAAGTTCTGTCAGGTATTGCTACCTTCTTCCTCTAGAAACCCAAGAGTTTTGTTTTTTGTTTTTTGGGTTTTTTTAATAGAGAAGTCTGTCTTTTTGTAACTGGTCTGATTATTCAGGGCCTTGAAATTGCTAGTCTCTCAAAATTAAGAGAGGTCCTCAGCCCCTAGAGAAACTATTTTTGTTAGGAAACTTATCTAAGGTTTCATGTCATTGTTCACATCTGAAATGTGTTGACTGCTTTCTGGTATGGCCTGTACGGTTATTAAAAAAAAATCACCAAAGCATCATGATATAAGTGCATTAGATGTCATCATTCTCTTTTTATATATAAAAAGACCAGGCACAGAAAGAAGTTTATCATATTCCAGGTCACACTGCTAGTTAGAAGAACCTGAAATTGGAATTCAGATCTTTTGACTCTTAATGTCTACTAATTCCTTACCTCCCTTTATTTTTTATTTTTTTGTTGGTCATGGGGCTTGAACTCTGGGCCTGGGCACTGATTCTGAGCACTTCAGCTCAAGTGTAGCACTCTACCACTTGAGCCACAGCGCCACTTCTGGCCAGTGGTGCCCGGCTTCCTTACCCTCCCTTTAA
>NW_012267234.1:7507130-7528018 GCF_000151885.1 Dipodomys ordii
GCTCTTCAGCTCAAGGCTAGCACTCTACCACTTGAGCCACAGCACCACTTCTGGCTTTTTCTGCTTATGTGGTGTTGAGGAATCGAACCCAGGGCCTCATGCATACAAGGCAAGTACTCTACCACTGAGCCACCTTCCTAGCCCCAGACTGTGACTCTTATCTCCAATAAACTACTCAGGAAAAGCCAGAAGTGGTGCTGTGGCTCAAGTGGTAGAGTGCTAACCTTTAGCGCAAAGAGATTCAGGGACAGTGCCTAGGCTTTGAATTCAAGCCCCAGGATCAGCAAAAAGAAACAAAAGTACTAATAAAAAATACCATAACACAATTTGAATGTTTTAAAATTTTAAAGATTCATGTAATCTGTTCCTTCCAGGAGCACTATGCTGGTTTCATTGCACTGACCAATATTGGAAAGTATCTTGAATAGACTTTTTAGCAGTGTTCCATTTGTCCATTTGTTTTCTTTAGCTGTTTTGTCTAAAATTTGGGGAGATGTTGTTTGCCATACTCTTTTTTTTTTTTTTTTTTACTTTTTATGCTGAGGGTGGAACCATGACCTCACACACTAAGTAGGCACTGCCACTGAGCTCTGTCATTTGTAATTTGAATCATCTTTTTCAATCTCTTTTTGCCTAGAGTTTTCTTTGACATTAATCTTGTTCTTAGAAATTTTACATTTGTTCATGTAATAAAGGTGTTTAATGTATTATCATAGATACTTTTTTTCAGGTGTGATACTGGGGTTTTGAATTCAGGGCCTTGTGCTTGCCTGGTAGGTGCTCTCCCACTTGAGCCACATGCTAACCTTTTATGCTTTAGTTATTTTTTTAATAGAATCTCAAATTTATGCCCAGGCTGTCTGGGTTGTGACCCACCTACTTTAAATTTCCCTCATAGTAGGGATGACAGACAAGGTTCACCATGTCCAACTATTTATTAACTCAACAGTTAACTACAAAAAAAGCCAAAACTGAAGTTGTGGCTTAGGTAGTAGAGCAATAGCCCTTCAGCACAAAGCTCAGGGACAGCACTCAGGTCCTAAGTTCAAGCCTCAGGACTGGAAGAAAAAAAAAACCTAGCACAAATAGTAGCTACAATGAAAGGAACAGACCCTTGGTATGTTGGGGGAGCGGGGAGAGGGTGGCGGAGATGGAAGGGCCTTCAGCAACAAGAGAAAAGACCTGGGACAGGCAGCATTCAAGGGATGAGAGAAGCTCAGGATAAAGGAAGATGAGTTTTATTTTTAGAGAAACTGGATAAAGAGAAAAGGCTTTTGGGTTGGTTAAGGTGATTGTGATGAATGCTGCTTGTGGGCCAAGCTAAGGAGAGAATGGGGTCTTTTCTTTCTTCCTTCCTTCCTTCATTCCTTCCTTCCTTCCTTTCCTTTTCTTTTCTTTTTTTTTTTTTTTTTGTCCATTATGGGGCTTGAACTCAGTCTAGGCACTCTACCTGAGTGTTTTTGCTCAAAGATAGCTAGTTCAGCCATGGCTCCATTTTTTACTTTTCTGGTGGTTAATTGGAGATGAGTCTCACAGACTTTCCTGCCCCATCTGGCTTTGAACTAGGATTCTCTGATCTGAGTCTCCTGAGTAGCTAGGATTAGAGGTGTGGGCCATCAATGCCTGGCTTTAAGTGGAATCTTTCTTAAGAGAGCAAAACTAGGCCTGGGATATAGCTCAGGGGCAAAACCTTTGCCTAGCAAATGCAGTGTCCTGGGTTCAATCCCCAGTATCAAAAAAGAAAAGACAAAAAAAAGAGCAAAATTACTCATAAAAGGGGTGGAGACATAGATCACGTGGTATAGTGACCATGAAGCCCCTGGGTTCAATCTCTATCACTGTCCTTAGCTTTTTCCATACAGGGCTGGCACTCTACCACTTGTGCTACAGCTCCACTTCTGGCTTTTTGGTGGTTAACTGGAGTCTTAACTAAGGAGGTGAGACTGGCTTGTAACCACGATCCTCAGTTCTCAGCCTCTGGAATAGTTTGATTACAGACATGATCCTGCACTTGGTAAATGATTATCTTTAGAGTAAGAATTGTGAATGTTATTTATATCTTTTATATGCTGCATTTTTCAGATTTCTATGAATAAGACTGATAGTTTTGAAGAGAAAAGTTTGTCCCTGAAGTAAAAATAAACTTTTAGTGGTAGCAGTCCAAACAAAAGAGATTTGACGAAACCTAGAAGGTAAGGCTAACACAATTGAGAATGCCTGAGAATCGGGGGTAGTGGTGGAGGAACTAATGATTTGAAAGCAGGGAAAGGAAGTTGAGAAGACCTATGGATTGGAGCTGTTTGCAAGAGTAAGCAGCTAAACCGGGCGCTGGTGGCTCACGCCTCTAATCCTAGCTACTCAGGAGGCTGAGATCTGAGGATCGCGGTTCAAAGCCAGCCCAGGCAGGAGAGACCGTGAGACTCCTATCTCCAATAAACCACCAGAAAACCGGAAGTGGCGCTGTAGCTCAAGTGGTAGAGCGCTCGCCTTGAGCTGAAGAGCTGAGGGACAGGGCCCAGGCCCAGAGTTCAAGCCCCACGACTGACCAAAAAAAAAAAAAAAGAATAAGCAGCTAAGAGTGAAATCCCCTGGGAGTGGAGAGACAGGGCTTGGTCTAACCTATTGGGTTAGTTATTGATTCAGAAGAGACTCACTCCTGGAGAAAGCTAGGTTAAGGGATCCACTTCTTGTGAGATTTCTAAGCAGTATCTGGGAGAGGATGCTTGCTTGCTACTTCATATGTGATGTTTCTATAAAAAATAGAAGCTACCGGGGCTGAGAAGGTGGCTCAGTAGTAGAGTGCTTGCCTTGCATGCATGAGGCCCTGGGTTCGATTCCTCAGCACCACGTAAGCAGAAGAAAAAAAAAGCCAGAAGTAGTGCTATGGCTTAAGTGGTAGAGTGCTAGCCTTGAGCTGAAGAGCTGAGGGACAGCGCCCAGGCCCAGAGTTCAGGCCCCACAACCGGACCAAAAAAAAAAAAATTAGAAGCTACTGCATTAATACCTGAGTGTATGGTAATTTTCATATTTGTTTCTTTCTTTTTTTTTTTTTTGTCATAGGGCTTAAAGTCAGGGCCTGGACACTGTCCTGTGCTCTTTTACTCAGGACTAGGGCTCTACAACTTTGAGCCACAGTTTTTTACTTGTCAGTTGGAGTTAAGAATCTCACAGGGACTTTTCTGCCTGTGCTAATTTGAAACTATGATGATTCTCTAGGTCTTAGCTTCCTGAGTAGCTAGGAATACAAGCAGCTGTACTTTAAATAATTTTTTATTTTTTGGTTGGTCATAGGGCTTGAGCTCTGGGCCTGGGCTCTGTTCCTCAGCTCTTCAGCTCAAGGCTAGCACTCTACCACTTACCACTTGCCACAGTGCCACTTCTGGCTTTTTCTGTTTATATGATGCTAAGGAATCAAACCCAGGGCCTCATGCATGTGAGGCAAGCAGTGAACCATTGAGCCACCTTCTCAGCCCTTTAAATAAATTTTTATTTAGTTGAAGGAGGTAGGCACGGGTGGCTCATGCCTGTAATCCTAGCTGTTCTGGATGCTGAGATCTGAGAATTACAGTTCGAAGCCAGTCCAGGCAGGAAGTCCATAACACTCTTACTTCCAATTAACCACCAAAAAAATTATAGAAGTGGCCAGGTGTTGGCAAGCTCACACTCATAATCCTAGCTATTCAGAATGCTGAGATCTGAGGATCACAGTTTAAAGCCAGCCCAGGCATGAGAGACCACGAGACTCCTGTTTCTATTTAACTACTAAAAAGCTGGAAATGGTGCTATAACTCAAAATTGGTAGAGCACTGGCCTTGAACACAAAAGCTTAAGGACAGCACCAGGACCTGCACAGAAAAAAAAAAAAAAGAGCCAAAAGTGGAGCTGTGGCTGGTGGTAGAGTGCTAGCCTTAAGCAAAGAATCTCAGGGACTGAATTAAAGTCCAGGACGGGCACTTCAAAAAAAAAAAAGAACCCTTAGTTTGAGACTAGACCAAGAATATAAAGTATTTTACCTTTCCATTTAAGATTATATTTATACATATGTATATGTGTATACACACATTTGTAATTTTTGCTTGAATTAGATGACTGCTCACAATTTACTCTTTGAATATTTGAGTACTTTTGGTACTCCTTAGATTTAATAGCTAGAAACTATGAATTAGTTGAGTTATTTTCTGTTTTATATTCAGTTTGGTTAGCATTTATTATGTATCCATTTGGAACTTTTATTTTTTAAGTAAAATTCACTTGATGTTGTTTGATCACCAGGGAACTGATGGTCTCATAAGAAAAAATGAGGGGCTGGGAAGGTAGCTCAGTGGTAGAGTGCTTGCCTTGCATGCCAGAGGCCCTGGGTTCAATTCCTCAGCACCACATAAGAAAAAAGTCGGAAGTGGTGCTGTGGCTCAAGTGGTAGAGCACTAGCCTTGAGCTGAAGAGCTGAGGGACAGCGCCCAGGCCCAGAGTTCAGGCCCCACGACCGGACCAAAAAAAAAAAGAAAGACTAATGTTAAGTTGCTGATATAACATTGGAAGCTGTATGAGAGCTACAAACATTGCTGTTAGAGTCTGGATTGAAAGTCTGAATCTGGCTCCAAGGTTTAAAAACTCTGGGTCAGCTGGGTGCTGGTGGCTCACGCCTGTAATCCTAGCTACTCAGGAGGCTGAGATCTGAGGATCGCGGTTCAAAGCCAGCCCGGGCAGGAGAGACCGTGAGACTCCTATCTCCAATAAACCACCAGAAAACCGGAAGTGGCGCTGTAGCTCAAGTGGTAGAGCGCTCGCCTTGAGCTGAAGAGCTGAGGGACAGCGCCCAGGCCCAGAGTTCAAGCCCCACGACGGACAAAAAAAAAAAAAAAGAATCTCATGGACTTTCCTGCCCTGGCTGGCTTTGAATCCCAATCCTTAGATCTCAGCCTAGTGAGTACCTAAGATTACAGGTATAAGTCACCAGTCTGACTCAAAAAATTTTAAAAGCAATATGACAGAATGGTAGAATTTATCTTAAAAGCAGCAAAGCAGGGGCTGGAAAAGTGGCTCAGTGGTAGAGTGCTGGCTTGCCTGAACGAAACCCTGGTTCAATTCCTCAGCACCACATAAGCAGAAAAAGCCGGAAGTGGTGCTGTGGCCTCAAGTGGTACCTTGAGTTGAAGAGCTCAGGGAGAGTGCCCAGGCCCAGAGTTCAGGCCCCAAAACTGACCAAAAAAAAGAAAAAAGGCAATGTGCAAGACTGGCAGAGTAGCCAGTTCCCAGCACCATAAAATAAATTTATTTATTTATTTATTTTTGTTGGTCATGAGGCTTGAACTCTGGGCCTGGGTGCTTTCCCTGCACTCTTCAGCTCAAAGCTAGCCTTCTACCACTTGTGCCACAGCACCACTTCTGTTTTTCTGGTGGTTCATTGGAGATCAGAGTCTCATGGAGTTTTCCTGCCTGGGCTGGCTTTGAACTGTGATCCTCAGATCTCAGCCTCCTGAGTAGCTAGGATTACAGGCGTGACCCACTGGTGCCCGGCTAAAATCAATTTTAAAAAAAGAAAGAAAGAAAAGGAAAGCATCTGGGGGCCTGGTGGCTCAAACCTATCATCCTAGCTACTCAGGAAGCTGAAATCTGAGGATTGCAATTTGAAGCTAGCCTGGACAGGAAAGTTTGACTCTTATCTGTAACAAACTACTCAGAAACATCCTGAAGTGGATCCTGTGGCTCAAGTGGTAGATCACTAGTCTTGAACAAAAAGAAGCTCACAGACAGCACTCAGGCCTTTAGTTCAAGCCTGGCAAAACAAAAAACAGGGAAACAGTCTCAAGACCATAAAAACAAACAAAAATCCAGTAGGGCTTTCTACTTATACTTTAAAGGTAAATACATATAAGAGGGTACATTGTTTTTGTTTTGCTTTTTTGTGTTCAGGTTCTAGGGCTTGAACTAAGAACCAGGGTGATATCACCTTAATTTCTTCACTCAAGGCTGGCACTCTACCACTTGAGCCACAGCTCAACTTCTCGGTTTTGTTTTGTTTTTTAAGTTTTTAAGGAGGTAAGAGTTTCACAGACTTTCTTCCCCTGGCTGACATCAAACCTAAATCTTCAGATCTTAGCCTCCTGAGTAACTGGTACTATGGGCATGGGCCACGGCATCTGGCTTTGTTTTGTGTTTCTAGAAATTTAATCCAGAAATTCACAATTGTTAGGTAATTGCTCTACCATTGAACCACATTCCCAGACCTGAGATTTCTTCTTTTAATTAACCAATGTGTGTGCGCGTGCATGTGCATGCACACAATGGTACTGAGGCTTGAACTCAAGGCCTCAAGTTCTTGGCTTTTTTGCTCAAAGCTGGTTCTCAACCACTTGAGCTACACCTTCACTTGCAGCTTTTGGATAGTTGATTAGAGATAAGAGTCATGGACTTTATGTCCAATTATCTTTGAACCTTAATTCTCAGATCTCAGTCTCCTGACAAGTTTAGATTACAGGTGTGACCGACCAGTACTGGCTTATTTAACTTTTAATTGTATACAGCATAATTTGAAATATGTTGTATATGTTGTAGAATGACTAGGTCAAACTTAATTTACGTAATTTGAGGTGAGAACATGTAAAACCTCTCAATGTTTTTTCAAGTATGCAGTACGTTCTTACTAGGTTTAGTCTCCATGTTGTTTTGTTTTTGTTTTTTAGTGATAACTGGAGTTTGATCTCAGGGCTTCCAGCTTGCTTGGCAGGTGCTCTACTGCTCAAGCCATGCCTTCAACCCTTTTTGTTCTGTTCTTTTTTGGGAAGGTGGGTTGGTTTGGGTTTGGGTTTCAGGTCTGGCTATTTTTTAAATAGGATATTGCTTTTTGCCCAGGTGGACCTGGACTGCCATTCTCCTATTTATGCTTTCTGCTGCAGCAGGCATGACAGGCATGCACCACCATGCCTAGCCTTTTCTGCTGAGATGGAGTCATGAACTTTTTGTCTGGGCTGGCCTTGAACTTCGATGGTCCCAATCTTAGCCTCTCTCCTAGCTGGTATGACAGGTAGGCATCACCATACTCAGCTATCGGTTGAGACGAGGTCTTGTATACGTTTCACTGGGGCTGCCCTCCAATCATGACCCACCCAGTTTCCACATCCTCACTTGTTAGAAAACAGATGAAACCAACTGGAAAAAAAACAGTGCTATGACTGAAAATTGTTATCCTTTCACTAGTGTACTCTTCCCTAATCTCCCTGGATGTATAAGATTTAAACTAGTTAATAGTTCTTTTATATAATTTAATCAAATATTTAGAGTTGAACTTCCTATTTGTCTAATAGCCTTTTGTTGTTGTTGATTTGAAACTGAATCTTACTATGTATCCCAGACTGTCCTGTGCTGCACCCCCTTCTTGCCTCAGCTTTCCAACTTCTTAGATTATATTTGGTAATCCACTGTGTTACACACACCTATCTCTGACAATTCTTTGTGGTGGAAGACTAACCTGAGCATTGTAGGATATTTCATATTGCCTCTATCCACCTGATGTCAGTAGTGACATTCTGGCCAGTAATAACCAAAAGTGTCTCCAGACCCTGCCAAAAGCCCCTGAAAGTCATCCCACATTGAGCTGTTTCAGTCTGTAGGTTGTCACTTCAGTCTTTCTTTCCCTTTATTTTTCCCCATTGATTTGCAAAAGAAACTCAAAGTTAATCCTGCTATGTTTCCCTTAGACTGGATTTGTCTATTATTTCTGCAATGTGCTTTAACATCCTCTATCATCAGTTTGCTATTAATTGGAAATTGGATCTAGCGACTAATCAGTTACAGGCTTTTTGTATTGTTTTGGTGATATTGGGGCTTGAACTCAGGGTTAGTGTTCAGTAGGCTTGTGCTCTACCACTTAGATCATACCTCCAGCCCTACTTTTTGCTGGTTACTTTGTAGATGGAATCTCAGACCTTCTTGCCCAGGCTGGCTTTAAATAGTGATCCTCTTGATCTCAGCCTCTTAAGTGTGAGCCACTGGTGTGCCCAGCAGTTACAGACTTTCTTTATCGTTCATCAGGAGGCACATGATGTTCTTTTGACCAATTACTGATTCTTAATTCATTCATCAGGGATCTTTTTTTGTTTTAAAATGTAAGTTTTCATTTAGTCAAGCTTTATCTTAAATAACAATCTTATGTTCTTCCTTAATAAAGGAAGGGGAAATGGAAGGTGAGGCAGTCGAAGCCATTGTGGAAGAGTCTGAAACTTTCATTAAAGGAAAGGAGAGAAAGACTTACCAGCGACGCCGGGAAGGTGGCCAGGAAGAAGATGCTTGCCACCTACCCCAGAACCAGACAGATGGGGGTGAGGTGGTACAGGATGTCAACAGCAGTGTACAGATGGTAATGATGGAACAGCTGGATCCTACCCTTCTTCAAATGAAGACTGAAGTAATGGAGGGTACGGTGGCTCCCGAAGCAGAGGCTGCAGTGGACGATACACAAATCATAACCTTGCAAGTTGTAAATATGGAGGAACAGCCCATTAATATAGGAGAGCTTCAGCTTGTTCAAGTACCTGTTCCTGTGACTGTACCTGTTGCTACCACTTCGGTAGAAGAACTTCAGGGGGCTTATGAAAATGAAGTGTCTAAAGAGGGCCTTGCAGAAAGTGAACCCATGATATGTCACACATTACCTTTGCCTGAAGGGTTTCAGGTGGTGAAAGTGGGGGCCAATGGAGAGGTGGAGACACTAGAGCAAGGTGAACTTCCACCTCAGGAAGATCCAAGCTGGCAGAAAGACCCAGACTATCAGCCACCAGCCAAAAAAACAAAGAAAACCAAAAAGAGCAAACTGCGTTACACAGAGGAGGGCAAAGATGTGGATGTGTCTGTCTATGATTTTGAAGAAGAGCAGCAGGAAGGCCTGCTGTCAGAAGTTAATGCAGAGAAAGTGGTTGGTAATATGAAGCCTCCCAAACCAACAAAAATTAAAAAAAAAGGTAAAGTAGTAGTCTCAAAAGTATTTTGAACTAATGATACAACTGTTCACATACAAGTTACTTTGTTATATTAAATTTATTTTTCAAGTTATTAAGTTCTAAAGAGAAGTAAATCTGTTAGTGCAATGACATAATTTCAACTTACATGAGTTACATTGGCTTTAGTTACAAAAACCAATGAAATATATTTGTAGAAATTAAAGTCTGTGCCAACCTAAGTACATTGAAACCCTATAGCAAGTGTTTTCTTTTGCATATAGGTGTAAAGAAGACATTCCAGTGTGAGCTGTGCAGTTATACATGTCCACGGCGTTCAAATTTGGATCGTCACATGAAAAGCCACACTGATGAAAGACCACATAAATGCCATCTCTGTGGCAGGGCATTTAGAACAGTCACCCTCCTGAGGAATCACCTTAACACACACACAGGTGCTGTATGAAAATGTGAAGACTGTAATATAAATTTGGGTTTCAATTATCCACATTGATTACAGGGAGAAAGATAAAGGAGTATTTCTGTAGGGTTTTTGTGCCTTTTTTGCAATCTTAATTTGATTTTTTTTTTTTTTTTTTTTCCTGTCGTGGGGCTTGAACTCTGGGCCTAACTCTAGGCTTGAACTCTGGACATAAGCTGTCCCTCAGCTCAAGGCTAGCGCTCTACCTCTTGAGCCACAACACCACTTCCAGCTTTTTCTGCTTATGTGGTGCTGAGGAATCCAACCCAGGGCCTCATACATGCAAGGCAAGCATTTTACCATTGAGCCACCTTCCCAGCCCCAATTTTTTCTTTTTTTTTGGTCGGTTATGGGACTTGAACTCTGGGCTTGGGCGCTGCCCCTGTACTCTTCAGCTCAAGGCAAGTGCTCTTCCTCTTGAGCCATAGCGCCATTTTCAGTTTTCAAGTGTTTTTTTGGAAAGAAGAGTCTCACGGACTTTGCTACCCAGGCTGGCTTTGAACCTGGATCCTCAGATCTCAGCCTCCTGAGTAGCTAGGATTGTAGACATGAGCCACTGGTGCCGGGCTCCCAATTAAAAAAAAAAAAAAGCATATGGACTTAGTTATAGGTGAATGTCAAGAAAACTTAGTGGAAGCCAAATACTTGTGGCTCATGACTATAATCCTAGTTACTCAAGAGGCTGAGTCTTGAGTCTCCAGAGTCTCTGAGTTCTAAGGTTTATGAAGCTGTAGCTGTACTACATGCCCACCAAGCTAAAGAGGCTGCCCAGAAAGCAGTTAACAACAGTGCCACTGGTGATCCAACTGTTAAAAAATTCATCAGAGACCATGAAAAGAAACTCGTGCTTCACCAAAGAAAAATATCTAAACATCGAAAAACCTAAATATAATGGAAAGAAAATTGTAAAATATAAAATAAAATAATTTTAAAAAGGAAAGAAAACTGAACCTTATGTACTGAGCAAATGCCAGATCTAGCAAACAGTGCTAGGCCTATATTACTTGATTTAAAATCAACAAAAAAAACTACAAAAAATAGTAAAATATAAAACAATGTTAGACCTGGGAAAAAGAATTTTCAGCAAAGTACAAAAATTTAAAGCATTCCTTTAATTTTCTAATTCTTTACTGTGGAATAGCTCAGGATGTCAGTTCTAAATAACAGAATTAATAACTGTGCAAGGAAATGTAATTTGGATTATAAAATTCTTGCTTTAATAAAATTCCTTAAACAGTGGGGGTGGGGGGAAGAGGCTGAGAGTTAGAGGACTGGGGTTTAAAACCAGCCCAAGCAGAAAAGTCTCTGAGACTATAACCAGCAAAAGCATTCAAGTGGTAGAATGCCAATTATAAACAAGAAAGCCAAGCAAGAGTATGAGGCCTGGAGTTCAATCCACAGTTTTGGCCCCAAAAGAAAATGCTTAGTGGAAAATAATCCAAATGATTTAAAGGAGATGAACCAGAAAAAAAGGCTATCTGATTGTTATTTGGAATAATTCCTAGAAACCTGACCGTTGTGTTACTGAGGTTTATATAGTAATTACAGAAAAGTCCAAAAAGTTCCACATAACAATTGTCAGGCACTATGAGGATGAACAGAAATTGAAGTAAAACCCTGAGTAATTCATAATTGGAGAATGTAAGGTTTAAAATATTTTTTAGGCAATTTGAATGTTCAGGGGGTAGGGGTATAATTCAAATGGTAGGGTACTTTCCTAGGTTCAATCCCCATACCCTATCTCAAAAACAAGAACAACAGTGGCAGAACACTTAATGTCGCCTATGTGAGGCACTGGGCTCGATTGCTAACACCATAAACCAAGCAAGTGTAAAACCATTCATTTGTCCAAGTGCCATATATACTTTAATAAGTTGTTCAAATATTCTAATATTAGCTTGGTGAACTGGTTTGAAACGTTGAAAATATATTGGACATATGACTAAAAGCTGGCCCTATGGTAGGATATGTCAACATGAGTGTGCCTTAATGTAGACAGTCTCCTGTTCTAGACTTTTAGCTTTGCAAATGAGAAGTTGGATCTTTCTGGTCTCAGAGCTGATTAGGTAGAAGTTCATCCATCTAGTAACCAAGCCTGCAAGAGATTGACAGGGCTAGAGGTGTGGCTCAAATAGTACAGCAGCCTGGCAAGTACAAGATCCTGAATTTAAATTCTAGTATGACCTAAAGGAAGGAATCACATATATACACAGAGTGCCAGTTTATAGTGGGGAACAATTTTTTTCTTTTCTTTTTTTTGTCAGTCATGGGGCGTGAACTCTGGGCTTGGGTTCTGTCCCCGAGCTCTTCAGCTCAAGGCTAATTCTCTACCACTTTGACCCACAGCGCCACTTCTGGTTTTCTGATGGTTAATTGGAGATGAGTCTCACCAACTCAGATCTCAGCCTCCTTTGTAGCTAGGATTACAGGAGTGAGGCAGGCTTATCTTTTCATTTTCTAAATGCAGTTGTGTAAGAGAAGCTCTTGCCTATGTCAAGATGTAATAAATGAGAGATGACTGAATGAGCATGGATCTTGGGCAGAAAGACAGTGGTTATGTAGTGCAACCTGGTGGAAATTCTTCCACAGCAGTGTCTACTTCATTAATGTCATGACATGCTTACTTCTACCAGAGGCAAACCTCTTCCCCCTGGGAAGTACTAGGGTAAATAACACCAAAAGTTATTTTTCAGCTTATCTGTCCTAACAGAAATGAATACAAAATGAATACAACTAATTGTTTTACTTATCCTTACATCTGTACTATACACTTACCACAGAAGAACTATCCTTCACACCCTCCTACACCTTTAGTAGTACTGAAGAAGGAAGGTGAATGAACAAATGAATATTCCTTCCTTAGAATTTCTTACGGTCTTTTTTTTTTTTTGGTCGGTTGTGGGGCTTGAACCCTGGGCTTGGGCACTGTCCTTGCACTCATCAGCTCAAGGCAAGCACTCTACTGCCTGAGCCACAGGACCACTTCCCATTTTCTAGTGTTTTTTATTGGAGATGAGTCTCACGGACTTTTCCTGCCTGGCCTGGCTTTGAACCGTGATCCTCAGATCTCAGCCTCCTGAGTAGCTAGGATTTACAGGCATGAGCCACCGGTGCCCAGTCTTATTGTCATTTTCTATTTATACTTAACACTCTAGAATTCTTCCCATCCTCTTAGGAAATATTTCTGCACATGACTGGACCTATTCATTACATTGTTTTACATTGTTACACTTGTACTTCCTTTTTTTTTTTTTTCCTTTTTCTTTTTCTTTTTGTCCTAGTCCTACAGCTTGTACTAAGAGCCTGGGCACTGTCCCTAAGCTTTTGTGCTCAAGGCTAATGCTCTTCCACTTGAGCCATATCCCCACTTTCAGCCTTACGGTTGTTAATTGGAGATAAAAGAGTCTCAGGTTTTCCTGTCCAGGCTGGCTCTGAACTATGAAATCCTCAGATCTCAGCCTCCTGAATAGATAGGATTGTGGGCATGAAGCCACAAGCACCTGGATTTACTTCCATTCTGTTTTTGATTTTTAGTTTTGGGTGTTTTTGTTTTTTTTTGGTTTGGTTTGGCTTTGGTTTTTTGGCCATTGAGCTTGAACTCAGGGTCTGGGCACTGTCCCTGACCTCTGCTCAAGGCTAGCACTTTACCACTTTGAGCTACCCCCAGTTTTCTGGTGGTTACTTGTAGACAAGAATTGTATTACAGATTTTCCTCCCTGGTCTGGCTTCAAACTGTGGTATATGTAGGTGGTAGTAATAGTACTGAGGTTTTGAATTCAGGCCTTTTGAGTCCTAGGCAGGGCCTCTACCACTTGAGACACATCATCAGCTGAGTTTTTGGGTTTTGGATTTTTTTTTTTAAGGGGTAGGTTTATTCATCGTTCCGGCTGGCACCAGGCCATCTTGGTCCTCCACGAGGTGGGGAAAGGGCTGGGAAAGAGAGAGAGAAGAGCTAGGAAAGAACAGAGAGAGAACAGAGAGAGCTAGAAAAGAACAGAGAAAGAGACAGTTGGGTTTTGGGTTTTTTTGGGGGAGAGTCATGGGCTTTGAACTCTGGGGCTAGGCGTTGTCACTCAGCTCTTCAGCTCAAGGCTAGCATTCTACCACTTGAGCCACAGCACCACTTCCAGTTTTCTGATGGTTTATTGGAGATAAGAGTCTCACGGACTTTCCTGACCATGTTGGCTTTGAACCTCGATCCTCAGAGCTCAGCCTCCTGAGTAGTGAGGATTACAGGCGTGAGCCACCAGCACCCAGCTCCCCATCCCCCGTCCCCCGCCCCCACCCGGTTGTGGGGCCTGAACTCTGGTCCTGGGCACTGTCCCTCAGCTCTTCAGCTCAAGGCTAGCACTCTACCACTTGAGCCACAGTACCACTTCAAGCTTTTTCTGCTTATGTGGTGCTGAGGAATTGAACCCAGGGCTTCATGCATGCAAGACAAGCACTCTACTACTGAGCCACCTTCCCAGCCCTCAGCCTGAGTTTTTTTTTGGGGGGGGGAGGGTCCGGTCATGGGGCCTGAACTCTAGGCCTGGGGGCCATCCCTCAGCTCTTCAGCTCAAGGCTAGCACTCTACCACTTGAGCCACAGTGCCACTTCCGGCTTTTTTCTTTTTGCTTATGTGGTGCTGAGGAATCGAACCCAGGGCCTCAGGCATGCAAGGCAAGCACCACTGAGCCACCTTCCCAGCCCCTCAGGCTGAGTTTTTATCAACTTTCAATCCATAGTGATTGGATACAAAATAGGGGCAAAAAGGGGTTTTGTATTCAAAGGTAGCAGATTCAAATTAGATAATAAGCAAAAAAGTTTGGTGTGTTCTTGCATCCTGTGTTGTAAATTTAGCTAGGCCTTCCCATGTCTTGTAGAACTAGTCTTGGGTTAAGGGAGAGTTGATAGGATGACTGAATTCTCATCTTAGGCAACAGTTGTGTGCTATACTTTGAACTCTGTATCATTAACTATGCCTTTGATCTTGTTCTGTTGTCCTTTTCTCTATCTAGGTACTCGTCCTCACAAGTGCCCAGACTGTGACATGGCCTTTGTGACCAGTGGAGAATTAGTGCGGCATCGTCGTTACAAACATACCCATGAGAAGCCATTTAAGTGTTCCATGTGTGATTATGCCAGTGTAGAAGTGAGTGTCAAGTTCCTTGTTGGTATCTTTCATGGTAGACCTGTAATCTGGCACTACTAAAGAAAATCAATTCGGGCTGGGAAGGTGGCTCAGTGGTAGAGTGCTTGCCTTGCATGCCTGAGGCCCTGGGTTTGATTCCTCAGCACCACATAAGCAAAAAGAAAAAAGCTGGAAGTGGCGCTGTGGCTCAAGTGGTAGAGCGCTAGCCTTGAGCTGAAGAGCTGAGGGACAGCAGCCAGGCCCAGAGTTCAGGCCCCACAACTGGACCAAAAAAAAGAAAATCAATTCAACATGTCAATATATGAATTGATTAATATCAATATCTTGATGATTAATATCACCTTTTTTTGATAGAGCAAACATGTTTACTTGTCTCAAAAAAAATTGAAGGTGGGCTGGGAAGGTGGCTCAGTGGAAGAGCCCTTGCCTTGCATGCCTGAGGTCCTGGGTTCGATTCCCCAGCACCACATAAGCAAAAAGAAAAAAGCCGGAAGTGGGGCTGTGGCTCAAGTGGTAGAGTGCTAGCCTTGAGCTGAAGAGCTGAGGGACAGCGCCCAGGCCCAGAGTTCAGGCCCCACGACTGGACCCAAAAAAAAAAAATTGAAGGTGATTAAGAATAGCTTACATAAAAGTTCTCAAAGTCCTCTATGTTGAATTGAAACTCCTTTGTACAACTACTTGAAGATAATAAACATTTTAAAAGATTTAAAAAAAAAGAAGAAAATCAGATCTGAGGGTCATGGTTCAAAGCCAGCCTTATTAGGAAAATCTGTGAGACTTTTTAAAACTCAGCAAAAAGCCAAAAGTAAAAGTGTAGCTCAAGTGGTAGAGCACCAACTTTGAGTAGAAAAGCCAATGGAGGGCAAGAGCCCCTGAGTTAATGCCCCAGGACTGCTGCAGATTTTTGTCTGGAAGAGTAAATGTGAATGGTTAGCTAAGAAAAATTTGGAAGCTATAGAGGTGCTTGCCTAACATATGCAAGGCCCAGTGTTCACTTCCCAACATTGCAAGAGAGAAAGAGAACAGCTCAGTAATGCTGTTGGGATAGTTACTAACTTAACAGTGTGAAATTTTAATGTGTAAAACGTAAATGCAGAAATTTTTTTGTTTTTCATAAAATCAGAGCAACTTAAATTTCAAGCTAGATACTGGTGATTCACACCAGCACTCAGGAGACTGAGATCTGAGGATCACGGTTCAAAGCCAACTTGGGCAGAAAAGTCCATGAAAGAGGCAGAGGCTCACACCTGTCATCCTAGCTGCTCAGGAGGCTGAGATCTAAGGATCACAGTTTGAAGCCAGCCTGGACAGAAAAGTCCCCATGATACTCTTTATTTCCAATAAACTCAAAAACGCCAGAAGTGGCACTGTGGCTCTAGTGGTAGAGTGACAGCCTTGAGCACAAAGAGGCTCAGGGACAGTGCCCAAGCACTAGGATCAGCAAAAAAGAAAAGTCCATGAGACTTTTATCCTCAATTACCATCAGAAAACGAGAAGTGGCTCTGTGGCTCAAAGTAGTAGAGCACTAGCCTTGAGCTTAGGGACAGCACCCAGGCCAAGTTCAAGTCCCCAGGCCCCCTTCCTCCCACCCCCCCCCAAAAAAATCAAGTTACTGAGTACTCCAAGTAGTTTGAAAGTCACTTTGGAACAGGTGCTATCCATGCCTAGATCCTAGCCTGCTAAAAAATGCTAATGATAAAAAAGAGAGTGGGACAAAGCGGGCCTTGGTGGCTCACGCCTGTAATCCTAGCTACTCAGGAGGCTGAGATCTGAGGATCACGGTTTAAAGCCAGCCCAGGCAGAAGAGACCGTGAGACTCCTATCTCCAATAAACCACCAGAAAACCGGAAGTGGCGCTGTAGCTCAAGTGGTAGAGCGCTCGCCTTGAGCTGAAGAGCTGAGGGATAGCGCCCAGGCCCAAAGTTCAAGCCCCGCTACCGACAAAAAAAAAAAAAAAAAAGAGAGAGAGTGGGACAATTAAAACATGCACTTGGTGTTGGAGAAAATAAGTAGGCATGAATGATTTACATATGATTATGGAAAGTTTCAAACAAACTTTAAAACAGCTACATCTTTTAACTACTAGAGATGTAGCTTAGTGGTAGAGTGTTTACCAAGCATGCATGAGGCCCTGAGTTTGATCACCAGCACCACACACATACACACACAAAAGTAAAATAGTAAAGAGAAAAGCACATACCTTATCACACACTTAAAGCAATTACCAATAGTAATTAATCCTTTTTTTGTGTGCTCATGGTACTGGGGTTTAAACTGAGGGCTTACCCTTGCTAGTCATTATCTTTTAGACTTTTCCTGCCTGAAGTGCCCTAAAACTAATCAAGTAAGCATTTGTACCTAATCTATAGTGTTCATGCTAGCAGTCTGTTAACAGAAGCATAAGAGGTTTGATTGCTTTCATATTACAGGTCAGCAAATTAAAACGTCACATTCGCTCTCATACTGGAGAGCGCCCGTTCCAGTGCAGTTTGTGCAGTTATGCCAGCAGGGACACATACAAGCTGAAAAGACATATGAGAACACATTCAGGTAGGATTTCTCCCCTCCTGGTATTAGTGAGCTCTTTTCAATGATCCTATAATAGCCTGTGAGTCACCGCATACAGTCATTGAGTACCTGAATGGAAGACTTAACAAAGGCTCTGGCTTAGCCTCTGAATGCATAATTTTAAATCTAGAGTTTTTAACTCTAGTCTTTTTTGTTAAAGTGTAGTAACATGCACTGCACCTAGCCATTGTGCTTCCCTGGTAAGTGGGACAACAGGTGCACTCCACTGTGCCCAGTCCTTGGTTGAGATGCTGTATATGGTGGCACATGATTGTAATTCCACATATGGAATGCTGAGGCAAGAGACTCAAGAGTCTGAGGCCAGCCTAAGGCTACAGTATCGACTTTGAGAGCAGTCTGGTCTACATTGCATGAAAGAAAAAGGAAAAAAATATTTAAAGACAAGAAAAAGTTGGAAGTCCTCCATTAGTCTCTCCCAAAGATTGGCCTTGCCATGGAAATTATCTTTTTACATGGAAGATTATGTAGAAAAGCTAGACAGCAGAAGTTTAGGGTTTGTCATCTCTGAAGATAGGCTTGAGCTTGACATACAGAATAATTCTCAGACTTACTAAGTAGAACCTTAGAGTTTCTATGGCCCAGTATATCTGTCTGCCACATTAGTTACTCCCAACTGAATCATAATATTCATTTAATTTGTTTATTCTGTATTTCCTTTTAAGGGGAAAAACCTTATGAATGTTATATTTGTCATGCTCGGTTTACCCAAAGTGGTACTATGAAGATGCACATTTTACAGAAGCACACAGAAAATGTGGCCAAATTTCATTGTCCCCACTGTGACACTGTCATAGCCCGAAAAAGTGACTTGGGTAAGTAGATTTACTAAAGGCAAATGAAAAACAGAAAGTATAATGAAGGTGGAAAGAGCCATTGATACCTGGAGTCTGTCTGCTCTTCTTGCTTCTACCATTTTCCCTCCTTTTTTTTTTTTTTGGCTAGTACTGGGGATTGAATTCAAGGCTTCTCACTCACTGGGCAGGTGCTCTACCACTTCAGGCACTCCTCCAGTCCATTTTTGTCTTGGTTATTTTCTTTTTTTTTTTTTTTCTTTTTTTGCCAGTTGTGGGGCCTGAACTCTGGGCCTGGGCACTGTCCCTCAGCTCTTCAGCTCAAGGCTAGCGCTCTACCATTGAGCCACAGTACCACTTCCAGCTTTTTCTGCTATGTGGTGCTGAGGAATCGAACCCAGGGCCTCATGCATGCAAGGCAAGCACTCTACCACTGAGCCACCTTCCCAGCCCCTGTCTTGGTTATTTTCAAGCCCAGCCTATGATCATTTGACTTGTTCTTCCATGTGTTTGTAGGGATGACAGTCATACGCACTGCACCTAGCCATTGTGCCCAGTCCTTGGTTGAGATGGCCTTTTGGAAAATTATAATAGATACATATTTTTTGTTGGTCGTGAAGCTTGAACTCAGAGCCTGGGTGCTGTCCCTGACCTTTTTCGCTCAAGGTTGGCACTCTACCACTTTGAGCCACAGCGCTGCTTCCAGCTTTTTGGTGGTTAATTGGAAATGAATCTCATAGACTTTCCTGTTTGGGCTGGCATTGAATTGTGATTCTCAGATCTCAGCCTCCTGAGTAGGTAGGATTACAATTGTGAGCCACTGGTGGCCGGCTTATTTTTGAAAATCTTTTTGCCTGAACTGATCTCCCAATCTCCACCTCCCAAGTAGCTAGCATTGTATCCTTGAGCCATTATACCTGACTTAGATTTTTATTTTTAAAGCCTAATCCATAGACTTCCTTTTTCCTTTTAACATTTGCCTTTGTGATCTCATCAGCTCCATAATCTCATTCAAGCCCCCAAACAAAATTGATGTTCCTATTTCAGATTTTTTTTGTTGGAGGGGGGAGAGAGATTGAATTTGTTTGTAGGGCTTGAACTCAAGGTCTGGGCTCTGTTCCTCCCTAAGCTTTTTCACTGAAGGCTAGCACTCTACTTCTGTGAGCCACACTGCCATTTCCAGTTTTCTGGCAGTTAATTGGAGATAAGAGTCTCATAGACTTTCCTGCCTGGGCTGGCTTTGAACCATAATCCTCAGATCTCAGCCTTCTGAGTATAGCTAGATTACAGGTGTGAGCCACCAGCACCTGGCTAGGTTTGTGTGTATGTGTACGTGTGTGTACACATGAGTACATGTGCGCACGTGTGTGCATGTATGCACCGATCCTGGAATTTGAACTCTGGGCCTAGGCTCTGTCCAGGATTAGCACTCTACCACTTGAGCCACAGCTTCAATTTTGGTGCTTAATTGGAGATAAAAGAGTCTTGTGGACTTTGTACCAGTCTGGCTTCCAACTGCAATCCTCAGATCTCAACCTCCTGCGTAGCTAGGATCCACAGGCATGAGTCACTGGCTCCTGGCTTCTTCCTGTTTCAGATCTTTGAGTTAGATTTCCTTTGTAGCCATTTATCCATTGCTATAATCATCTCTACTTCAATAACACTGCAATTGTAAATTCAACATGTGAAACTAAAGCTCTATATAACTATTCCACACTTTACCATCAAAATAGACACACACAGCTTAGTCTTCATCTTTTTCCACAATTCACACACTCACTCACACACACACACACACATACACACTAATTTCAGTAGATTTCCCTGACATGCATCTTCTTCCATAGTCAGTAACTCTTCCTGGCCTCACTTCTTGGGTTTCTCATCACTTCTTTACTTCTAAATCCTTTGCCAGCCTTCTTGTCCAGCCTGCCATCTTCTCCCACCTACCTAATTTAATTGCTTTCTCTCTTTTTGATGCTAAGTGCTAGACTGCTGAACTTACACAACTTCAGCCAGCCCACAGAATAATTTAAGAAGTAGAATAAATGTAGGAGTAATTTGTTGCAATGCTTGTTTGTGTTTTCAAAAGTTCAGCTTGGCTTTTTATATTTTGCTCTCAGGTGTCCACTTGCGGAAGCAGCATTCCTATATTGAGCAAGGCAAGAAATGCCGTTACTGCGATGCTGTGTTTCATGAGCGTTACGCCCTCATTCAGCATCAGAAATCACACAAGAACGAGAAGCGCTTTAAGTGTGACCAGTGTGATTATGCTTGTAGACAGGTAGGAACTGTCATAGTTACAAGGCCATTAATGCCTGTCCTATCCATGTCGGGTATTCTCAGTACCTAGTACAGTGACTACTTCTAAGAAAAATACCTTCAAATTGGTTTATGAGGGCCCTCACCAAAATCAAAGGTTCCTTGTCAGTTGTATCTGGGTCTTCAGCTGGTGTTTAAGTCAGTCAGATTTACCCAGTCCTAAGACTGACTACACTTCTTTCTCAAAACCGTGTTGGAGTTAAGTCCAGAATTTGAGGGAAGAACATAATCTGGTTCTGTGACATGTTCAGACTTAAGAGAAACAGCCCACTAGGGGTGAACAGATTTCTTTGTGCTAGGATTTATGGAAGCAGTTTTGAATTCTTGTAAAAGATAACTTTATCATGTCAACAAGTAGTGTCAGGTTAGCCCCTGTTGTAAGGGAAAGGCCACATGCACAGCAGCTGGGATGGTGGCCCTGTAACCAGGCCCTGGGGCCTCTTTCCTGTTGTCTCTGTTTTCAGGAGAGGCACATGATCATGCACAAGCGCACCCATACTGGGGAAAAGCCTTACGCCTGCAGTCACTGCGACAAGACCTTCCGCCAGAAACAGCTCCTCGATATGCATTTCAAGCGCTACCATGACCCTAACTTCGTCCCTGCGGCCTTTGTCTGTTCTAAGTGTGGGAAAACATTT
>NW_012267234.1:7529263-7552558 GCF_000151885.1 Dipodomys ordii
AAGTGGCGCTGTAGCTCAAGTGGTAGAGCGCTCGCCTTGAGCTGAAGAGCTGAGGGACAGCGCCCAGGCCCAGAGTTCAAGCCCCATGACCAACAAAAAGTAAAAAAAAACTTCTTTAATTCTAATCTTCCTAATGTGCATTTACAACAGCAGCTAATTTGTTTCCTGGGTTAATGTTATTGTATTTACTTTTTCAAATTAGTGATAGTCCAAGGCTAGCAGAGTTTCTTTCCCATGTTATTTTACATGTAGTCCCGATTTGAGCAGTGACTGTAATGGACATCAAGGTAGTTGCTTAAGTATCTTGACTGTGTTTGTCAGCCTAGCCTTGAGGTACTTGATGAAATCATTGAAGGCTAGCCACATATTCTTCCTACCTTAATCTCTGCACCTATCATTTAACCACCTTTTTTGCTCTCTCATTAGTTCTCTATGGTGTGATAATTGCTTTTCTAGTCAGATGTGCCTAAAATTTTTGATCGAAAAGGTCATAGAGAGCTCTGTTTTGGGGAATGGTGGTGCCTAATTCAGCTAAGGACTTTTCGTTTTCGTTCTTGGTTTTCTCAGTACTAAGATTTGATCTTGGGCTTGGGCCCTTGAATTTGCTAGGCAGATCCTCTACCGCGTGAGCCACTACCCCTAGCCCTCATTTAGTCTTTTGAATTGCTGGCTAGTAAAAATAATGTAATGAGAATCGGGCCCTGTGGTACATTCTTATAAATCCTATCTACTCAGGAAGCTGAGAGTTAGAGGATTGCAGTTTGAAGCCAATCCAGGCAGAAGTCAGTGAGACTCCTATCACCAGTTAACCAGCGAAAAGCTTATTTATAGTTGTGGATAAAGCAGTATTGCATCAGCTGCAAACAAAGAAACCTGAATGAGAGCTCGAAACCCTGAGTTAAAGTCCCAGTACTGGCATCCACAAAAAATGATAATAGTGGGAGAGGATGGAATTTTTGGAAAGTAAGCCAATTAGAGAACTTCTATCACTCTGTGTTTTATTGTAAAACTTGCTCATTGAAAGCTCTAACTTAAAAAAAGATGTTTTTAAAACCTTCAATTTTGAGTACTTCTCTGGAAAAATATTATTGTCTGGTAAGCATAAGAATAAAGTAAATCAGCCAGGCGCTGATGGCTCACACCTGTAATCCTAGTTACTTGGGAGGCTGAGATCTGAGGATCACGGTTCAAAGCCAGCCCAAGCAGAAAAGTCCATGAGACTCTTACCTCCAATAAGCCACTAAAAAACTGGAAGTGGCACTGTGGCTCAAGTGGTAGAGCACTAGCTTTGAGCTGAAGAGCTCAGGGACAGAGCCTAGGCCCAGAGTTCTAGCCCCATAACCAACAAAAAAAGAAAAAATCAGAGGTTGGAGATATAGACCAGCAATTGAGTACCTGCCCAATAAGCATCCCAGTACCAACCCTCTCCCCCCACCCAAAAAAGAAGAAAGAATGATGAAATTCAGGCATAGTAGCTTATACCTGCAAAAACAATTTATGTGCGTGCATGCGTCTGTCTCTGTGTGTGTACATGTGTACACTAATCCTGGGGCTTCAAATCAGGTCCTTTTTTTTTGGGGGGGGGTTGGGTAGTGGGGCCTGAACTCTGGGCCTGGGTGCTGTTCCTCAGCTCTTTCAGCTCAAGGCTAGCGCTCTACCACTTGAGCCACAGGCCACCTCTGGCTTCTTTTTTGCTTATGTGGTGCTGAGGAATCGAACCCAGGGCCTCAGGCATGCAAGGCAAGCACTCTACCACTGAGCCACCTTCCCAGCCCCCAGGTCCTTTTTTTCAAGGCTAATACTCTGCCACTTGAGTCCAAGCTCCATTTTTGGCTTTTTGCATAATTGGAGATAATAAGTCCAACAGACTTTTTAAAGCCTGCGATCTTCAAACCTCAGCCTCCTTAGTAGCTACGATTACAGTGAGTCACTGGCACCCATCATTCCTAGAACTCGAGGCTCAGTCAGATGGATCTTGAATGTTAATCCCAGCTACTCCAAAGGCTAAGATCTGAAGATCATGGTTCAAAGCTAGCCTGGGCAAGAACGTTGTTTATGAGTCTCTTATCTCCAGCTAAGCACCAAACGTATCAGAAGTGGAGCTGTGGTTCAAGTGGTAGAGCACTAGCTTTGAGTAAAAAGGCTCTGGGATAGTGCCCAGACCCTCAGTTCAAGCCCTAGACCTGAAACCAAAAAAAAAAAAAAACAACTTTTGATGGTGGTGGTGCTAGAGATTGCACTTGACCTTTCATTGAGCTATATCCCAGCCCTTTTGCTGCCCTTTTAAGTTAGAAAATCTACAAAAGCACACTAGCCTTTACTACAGGTCTTTGTGGGATCTCTTGATTTGGCTAAGAAATTATTGCAGTGAACTGTTGGGAGATATCAAGTAATGTCACTCAGACCCCAGATATTACCAGTGCTTGCAGTGACCTTGATCTTTGGGATTCCCTGTACTTTTTTTTGCAGAAACTCCTGCTACTGTGCTCCAAGCCCTTTCTTCCCCTAGTACTGCCTTGTTTCTATCTATGGTTCATCTTCAGCATGGTCAGCTTCACTTCCTAATTGCACATTTCCAGAAGTCTCTTTAAGCTAAAGAGATTATTGATGGTTCTTCTTCCTTTTGTCTTTTTTCACTACTGGTTTGTTTGTACCCTTGTACCTAGTGTTTTTTTATGCCCCCAGAACGAGGAAATCAGTATGGACTCCATGCATCCCGCTGCTGACAAAGGCCCCACAATCTTACTTGTCCCATCCAGGAAGTTCTGCCTATTGGCCATCAACAAAATATCACTAAGCCAGTAATCTTTTGACCCTGTCAACCTTCTTTTCGTGCCCCCTCCCTAGTTCTAACTGAATTTGTTAAGTCTTCTAGGCATTGAGCCAACTTAGGCAATAGAGAGCTTAAATAAATTCAGTTCAGAAGCACCTTGTTTTTTACACACTACCACCTACCAGTGAGTTCCCTGTGTCTAAGGATTTCAGTCATTTGATAACGGAGCCATTTTGTCCTGAAAATAAAGCATTTTCTCACTGATTTTCTAAGTTTAAACATTTTGTTCCAGAGAAAATGTCTGTTTTAAGATAGCTAGTGCAGCCAGGCTCCAGTGGCTCATGGCTGTAATCCTAGCTACTCAGGAGGCTGAGATCTGAGGATCAGGGTTCAAAGCCAACCTAGGCAGGAAAGTCCGTGAGACTCTTACCTCCAATAAACCACCAGAAAACCGGATGTGGCGCTGTAGCTCAAGTGGTAGAGCGCTAGCCTTGAGCTGAAGAGCTGAGGAACAGCGCTCAGGCCCAGATTCAAGCCCCACAACTGACAAAAAAATAAAAGATAAAAAAAATAAAGCTGAAAGTGAATCTGTGGCTCAAGAGCTAGAACACTAACCTTAAGCAAAAAGAAGCTCAGGGACAGTACCCAGGACTGGCACATACACATACAAAAAGTGCTTGTGTAAAGTGTAATTTCCTGGGCATGATTCTCAAGTCACTATTAATTGGGTTGGGATTGCTGTGTAGATTATTCAAAGAAAGGGAGAGAAGGTCTTAGTTCATGTAGCAACTTCCCCCCCTTCCCCCCCCCCCCCCCCCCACAGGCTGTGAACCCAAAACAGATCTGGGACTCAAACCTGTATTATCTGGCTGTTTGTCAGTATTCTCTTTAGCAGTTCTCTCCCTTTGTTCAGATATTAGAATCAGTGGGTCTATAAATTAACCCATTGAAGCTGATAATTAAGTTTTGAGACCTTCGATGTAAAAAATCAGGGCTGGCAATGTGGCTTAGTGGTAGGGTGCTTGCCTAGCATGCATGAAGCCCTCGGTTCAATTGCTCAGTACCAAAAAAACAGGAAAAGCCAGAAGTGGCAATGTGGCTCAAGTGGTAGCATGCTAACCTTCAGCAAAAGAAGCTCAGGAACAGTGCTTAGGCCCTGAGTTCAAGCCCCAGAACTGGCAAAAAAGAAAAATTCAGTAATAGTCTCAAAAGAACTTTTTTTGGTAAGGGGTTTCTAGGGATTGAACTCAGGACCTTAGCTTTTTATCTCAAGACTGTTCATTGGTTTCCCTCACACAGACACACACACACACACACTCCTACCCAACTAGATATGGGCAGATTTCCAAGGATCAGGCTTCCTTACATAGTAAAGGAGACATTTTTATTTTCAGCTTGAACACTATTTTGTAGTTGTATATAGCTAATAAAAGATGGAATTGGCCTGGGAATGTGACTAAGTGGTAAAGTACTTGCCTAGTATGCATGAAGCCCTGGGTTTGTTTCCTCAGTATCACATAAACAGAAAAAGCCAGAAGTGATGCTGTGGTTCAAGTGGTAGAGTGTTAGCCTTGAGCAAAAGAAGCTCAGGGACAGTGCCCAAGCCCTGAGTTCAAGCCCTAGGACTGGCAAGAAAAAAAAAAAAGATGGAGTTGCCTCCCAAGAATTTGAAACATACCTGTAATCCTAGCAACTTTCAAGAGGCTAAGATCTGAGGACCTTGTTTCAAAGCCAGGCATGGCAGAAAAGTCCATAAGACTATTATCTCCAATAAACTACTTGAAAAAAAAAATCAAAAGTAGAGCTGTGGCTCAAGTGGTAGAGTACTAGCCTTGAGCAAAAGAAGCTCAGCAACAGTACCCAGCCCTGAGTCCAAGTCCTAGGACCAGCACCAAAAAAGCAAGAATTTGAAACAATGATCTGAGATAATAGTGGGAAAAACACTCAATGTAAAGGAGGATTAATAGCATTTTAGTTGATTTGCCTAACTATTATAGTATCTGTTTACTGTATATCAGTGCTGATAGCTAGAAACGTGTGTGTGTGTGTGTGTGTGTGTGTGTGTGTTTTCTTGCGAATATTGGGGCTTTAACTCAGTGCCTTGTGTTCTTGCCTGTTTTTTGTTTGTTGTCCCCCACTTAAGTTGCTCCACCATTTAAGCCATACCTCCACTTTTGACTTTGCTTGTTAATTGGAGATAAAAGAGTCTCAAGGACTTTCCTGCTTGGGCTGGCTTCAAACTGGGATCCGCTGTCCCTCAACTCTTCAGCTCAAGACTAGCACTCTACCACTTGAGCCACAGCGCCACTTCCGGCTTTTTTCTTTTTGCTTATGTGGTGCTGAGGAATCGAACCCAGGGCCTCAGGCATGCAAGGCAAGCGCTCTACCACTGAGCCACCTTCCCAGCCCCTGGCTGGCAAGCTTTTGTTTGGCTCATGTCTGGTGCTTTACCATTTGAGCTATGCCTCCAACCTAGCTTTTTGCAATTAGAGATAATGTCACTCAGATTTCCTGCTCAGGCTGGCTTTTAACCATGATCTTCTAGGTCTTAGCTTCCTCAGTAGTTAGGATTACAAGTCTATGCTATGGGGACCTGCTGCAAATGCATTTTTTTTTTACTGGCCTTTCTTTTTTAACTACAGAGCAAAAATATTTCTACTGAGCAGAAAATTAAACTAACAGAAAATCCCAAAGACTGTGCTTGAGTTAGAGGTATAGGCCTTTTCTTTTTGGTCAGTTGTGGGCTTGAACTATGGGCCTGGGCACTGTCCCTATAGTCTTCAGCACAAGATGAGTCTCTACCACTTGAGCCACAGCGCCACTTCTGGTTTTCTGGTGGTTCATTGGAGATAAGAGTCTCACAGACTTTCCTGCCCGGGCTGGCTTTGAACCTCCTGAGTAGCTAGGATTACAGGCATAAACCACCAGTGCCCAGCAGAGGTATGGGACTTTAAACATTTTTTTTAAACATTGTATCACATGCACCAGATAAGATGATCTTTCAAAAGACAGAAAAATCTTAGCTCACTAAAGGAGCTTTACTTAGTAAAGGAAATAAATGTGTAATGAGACTTCACAGACATATGATTGTCTGTTTTCTTTTTCTTCCACTACTCACCTTGCCCTACTACCTGTTCCTCCTCATTTCTATGAGAAGAAAATGCTGAGCCAGATCTGGATGACAATGAGGATGATGAGGAACCTGCGGTAGAAATTGAACCAGAGCCAGAGCCTCAACCTGTGACCCCAGCCCCACCACCTGCCAAGAAGCGGAGAGGAAGACCCCCTGGCAGAACCAACCAGCCCAAACAGAACCAGCGTAAGTTGCTTACCTCTGCCCTTCCATCTCCAACTTGTGAGGGAGCCAGGCGGGTCTGTGTTCTCAGGGAGGTGGGAACTAAGCCATGAAAACACGTGAGGCCAGAATGGGAATAAACGCTCAGGAAATTACTTTTTAGAAGTTCTTACTGAAGAACATATGAGGAAGTCTCTACAAGCTTGTTAATTTCAAGAAGAAAATGTCCAGAGGAGAAGAGTACTTATGTTCTACAAGATGGGTATTGTTAATGTGGGCGAGTTTGGCAGGGTTGATATGGGAATGAACATAAAAGAGCCAAATTTTCAAGAATAAAATAATTTGTCTGATGTTGCCCCTCTGAAGAAATTCAGAACCATAGAGTCAAGTGTTGGCCTCCTGTTCTATAAAAAGACCCAGAGGAAATGTTTCCCTGCCACTTTACACCACCAGGTGTGAAATGTCTCCTTAATCTCTTTAGGAATGGCTATTTCATTTTGGGAAGTTTTGTGCCAGTAACTGGGGCTCACTCAGAGCCTCACTTCTTGCTTGGCTTTTTGCTAGTTAATTGTAAATAAGAATCTCATGGACTTGTCCAGTCTGTCTGGCTTTGAACCTCAATCTTCAGATCTCATCCATCTGAAGAGCTAGGATTATAGCCAAGAGCCACCAGCACCTGGCTTTTTTTTTTTTTTTTGTATGGCAGTTCTAGGGTTTGAAATCAGGGCCTCACACTTGCTAGCTAGGTACCCTACCACTTTAAGCCACACCTACAGTTCATCTTTTTTTTTTTTCTTCCATATTTTGTATATTCTCCTCAGCCCTGTGTTTAAATGTCTATCATGGGGGGGAAAAAAAGATTAATAGGTCATATAGCCCTCTCATTTCACCTACACAATGTTCGAGTGACCAAACTAGCAGGAAAATGGCCCTCACCCAGTGTAGAGGTGTGGAAGAGCTGTAGAATTAAAAATGTCACCTAGTAGAGTGTTAGCCTTGAACTGAAGAACTGAGGTACAGTGCCCAGGCCCAGAGTTCAAGCCCAAAGACTGACCCCCGCAAAAAAAAATCCAAGCATGGTGGTGTGCACCTATAGTCTCAGCTACTCAGGAGAAAGAGGCAGGATTTAAAAAAAAAAAATCCCTCCCCCACAGTATAACCCCTGCTTTCACTGTATTTGATGTTGCTATAATTTGGGGAGGGGAAGGAAAAAAACAGGGATACAGGTGGACCCAACAATGAGATGTATAAGATGCTATGTCGAAAAATGAACTTTACAGCTTGGGGGGAGGGGAGTCTAGTCGTGGAGATGGGAGGGCAGGGATGGTAGGGGAAAAAGAAAGGAGGAGGCAACAATGCTTGATAAGAAATGTACTCATGACCTTGCTCATGTAATTGTAACCCCTCTGTACGGTATTTTCACAATAAAAAAACTTTAAAAAATAAAATAAAAAAGAACCAAAAAAAAAAAAAAATGTCACCTAGCCCCAGGCACTGGTGGCTCACATCTGTAATCGTAGCAACTCAGGAGGCTGAGATCTGAGGATTGTAGTTTGAAGCTAGCTGGGGCAGGAAAGTCTGTGAGACCCATCTCCAATTAACCACCAGAAAACCAGAAGTGGTGCTGTGGTTTAGAGGGTTAGAGCACTAGCTTTGAGCACAAAGAGATTCAAGGCCAGCACCCAGGCCCTGAGTTCAAGCCCCACAACAAAAAAGTTACCTATATCATACATTCTAAAGTATTCATAGTTCCAGATCATGTGTTATTTTGTGTGTGTGGGGGGGGGGTTCTTCTGATTTAGTTTTACTTGTTTCACACACTATTTATAAAGCTTAAAATCTAAATTTCTAACATAAAGGAAAAGTAAGGATTTCAAAATGTGAGTTAGAAGGTATATGAGGATGAATGTCAGCATTTTGTCCTTTGGCAGTTTCTAAGTATTAGGGCTCTATTTTATGTATGTCTACATTTTAGGTGTTTAAGGTGATCTTTCATTGACTTTGTCCTCATCACCTCTAAGGGTTTCCTTTATTGCTAACTGTCTTACTCACTGTCGTATCTGAAAAGACCCTTGTAGTTTCTGGGGTTTTTAATGTACTATTCGTTTTGTCTTTGCTTTGCCAGCAACAGCCATCATTCAGGTTGAAGACCAGAATACAGGTGCAATTGAGAACATTATAGTTGAAGTCAAAAAAGAGCCAGATGCTGAGCCTGCAGAAGGGGAGGAAGAGGAGGCCCAGCCAGCTGCCACAGATGCCCCTAATGGAGACCTCACACCTGAGATGATCCTCAGCATGATGGACCGGTGATAACGGGGCCTTACTTGTCTCCAGGACTGTTCTAGGCTGTGTTTAAACGGCCTAAATTTTAATTTTTCTCCTTTTCTTCTTTTGGCTTTGGGAAAAGCATCATTTTACACCCATTTTACCAAACATACTGAGAACGAAAACTTCAAGGATGATGTTAGAAAAATGTGATTTAACTAGAACTTGCTGTTTGATGTTAGCAAATCATGGAATGTCCTGAGTTCCTGAGGGTTTACTGTGAAGTGTTGAGGACAGTGTTGATGCCTAACTAGTTTTCTGAGATGGAAACAGACATTGAGCCCTCTCTCTTGATTTAGTAAACCACTCCAGAATGGCCACGGGTTTCCCAGAGTTCTATAGTCTTCTTCCCAAGAGAGTTTTTAATTGTAAATGCAGACTTGGGAAAGGACTTAGACTTTTAACCTGTTTTTTGCTTTTGCTTTTCCCTGACTCCCTTTGCTCGGAGCCAGCTGCACACCAGTAGTATGGCATGCTATGATCAGTTCCTGTCCTGAAAGCTTTGCCTCTTTCTTGGCAAAGTCTCTGGTATGGTCAAGCTTGTAAATAACTTTTTTACATTTTAATCTTTTCCATTAATTAAGAGATTGAAAAAAAAAGTGCAGTGTAAGAAAACCCAGCATTTAATTACTTGCAAATTAAGTTACCACGGACTCGGTGGTGTGTAAATGTTGACCAGGAATTGGATCACAATCATGTAGCAGAAAAGCACCCAGACTGCTGTCTGCTAGTGATGGATACCCATGTGGAGGTGATTTTCAGCCCATGGAGCCAGCATTTGAACCTTGTACAATTAACTTTATGATTTCCCATCAACATTTTCTTTGCTCTATTTGTAGCTAAATGTTGTATTTTATAAATCTTCTGTTAAAGCCAGAAGGGTGATTATGAATGGGTCACAGCAGCCCAGAAATGCTGGGCCAGAAAATTTTACTAGGTCAGTAATTTAAACTTTGGATCTGAAAAAAAAAATTTATAATAATGTGAAGCAAAACCAACTTAAAAAGTGATTCTTGCACATGAACTGTCACATGTTTAAAATGTGTTTTTTAGAGAGCCTCAGTCTTACTGATTTCAAACACTTTTTTCTTCTGTGTATTGCTTTTAAGAGAGCCATCAGTTAGCTATCAGACTCTAGGTTGATGCATTTTGTACTTAGCTGTACTGTGTGATATTTTTCATTATTTTAGGACGCCAACATGAGACCTGTAATAAAATATGTAATGGGGTTGAAAGCTGGGGAGGAGGAGGATCTACTGCTGTACAGCTAATAAATCATAACGGATTAACAGGCACGCTTAAGACTCCATCTGGCATGATTCCTGCCTGCTGAGAGCCCAAGGGGGCCTGTGCATGGCTCCAGGTTGCTCAGACCTCCTCTTCTCAGGCATTCTCTATCCCTAACATACTTCTTTTGCAGTAGATGAGATGGTTTGGCAGATGACAGGATATTGGATGCAACCTGCTTGCTGCAACTTTTAACTTCCCAAAAGTGTGTGTGTGAATAAGAGGCAAGTGAGTGGACCACTGCCAACTTCCACGAACCACCTTAGGAATGTATGCACCATGTACAGAATCAAGTGCCCCAGAGCTGCCTTGAATAGAAAGAGCTGGGTGAGAAACTGTGTTCTTGGAATCTTGGCTCAGAGGGCTTAGGGTCACCCAGGCTCACGGGAGCAGAGATTTGGGTCCAGCATGACAAAATCTGAGGATCATGGTTCGAAGCCAGCATAGACAGCAAAGTCCATGAGACTCTTATCTCCAGTAACTACCAAAAAAGCCACAGTGGGACTTTTGTTCAAATGGTAAAAGCACTAGTCTTGAGCATAAAAGCTCAGGCCCCGATTTCAAGCCCTAGGACCAGTACCAAAAATAAATAAAAATAAAAAATCTTGTAGATTTGAATGAATGTTAGTAAACCTTAGGCTGTAAGAACACAGATTCTTCATCCCACCCATGGGCTAGCTCCCCTACCAGAATTGTTGAGATGAGTATATCCTTTTCTAAAAGAAGTAAATCTGCAGAACAGTGAAGCTGTATTTATCTGCATCTTCAATGTAGTTTGTTTCTAATTGTGTATATTCAATTGTTTGAAAGTGGATTTGTTTTGACTAGTGTGGGGGCAAGAGAAGTAACATAATGGAAGCTGGGAAGTGATTCATTTTTATATAGCCCATATATCCATATAGCCCATATATCCTTCCACAGAGGCCAGTTATCACTTGAATTCCTCCACTGAACTTTGAGCAGCAAGTTCCTGAACCAGTTTGCAACTCCCTTCCTCATTTTTAAACCACAGGACTTGAGTAAAGTAATTTGCCAGGCTCCGGTAACTAACCTTTAATTCTAGCGACTTGGGAGATTGAGACCTGAGGATGTTGATTCAAAGCCAGCCTGCACAGCAAAGTCCATGAGACTCTTGTCTCCAGTTAACCACCAAAAAAAAAAAAAAAAAAATGGAGCTATGGTTCAAGTGTTAAGAGTGCCAGCATTGAGCAAAAAACGTCAGACAGCGTGCAGTACCAGCATACATTTTTATTTTATTTTTCTTTATCTTCCACACCTCTGCAGGCATTTAGCCCTTTTAATTGCCCAGCAGGCACCTTAGCCTTCTTGGGTTTTTGGTCAGGATCCTCTCTTAAAACCATCCCTCATCCTGTACTTCTCAGACAGCAGGGCTGATGCTTATTGGGAGCTTCAGCATTTTAGTGCCCAGTGTGGTGTGCTGTCCAGAACAAGCTGAAGGCTTCACTTCAGTGAAGGAGTTATTGTAAGATCTGAGGCCAGTTAAGGTTTGTTTTGTCACTATTTTCCTGATCACTATCAGAAAAGGTGTCTGACTGTCCCACATACCAGTCCCAAGCTCCATGTAGATCCTGGTTGCCTTAGTGGCTCTTGCCTGCCGTAAGTACTCACTGTACAGGGGCTGACCTGATCCTCCTATTGTTCTTGGACCTTAGGGTCCTGCCTGAGAACTATGTAGCCCTTTTGATCATCACTATTTTCCATTCAGAATAGAATCCTAGGGAGGAGTTTTCTGTCCCCTCTGAAGTCCAATCCTAGGGTTGCTGTGATCGATTTTGCAAATGCCTCTGCTCAGTGTTAAGATACTATTACTGTGGACACTCTCTTAAACATAAAATCCTTAGAGCAAGCTGGGTGCCATTGTCTCACACCTATAATCCTAGTTTAAAGAAGCTGAGATCTGAGGATTATGGTTAGAAGCCATCCTGAGCTGGAAAGTACAGGGGACTTATCTCTAGTTAACTACAATAAAAAAAATTCTTGACGGGCCCTGGTGGCTCACGCCTGGAATCCTAGCTACTCAGGAGGCTGAGATCTGAGGATCGCGGTTCAAAGCCAGCCCGGGCAGGAGAGACCGAGAGACTCCTATCTCCAATAAACCACCAGAAAACAGGAAGTGGCGCTGTAGCTTAAGTGGTAGAGCACTCGCCTTGAGCTGAAGAGCTGAGGGACAGTGCCCAGGCCCAGAGTTCAAGCCCCACGACCGACAAAAAAAAAAAAGAACTAAATTTTAAGCCGGGCGCTGGTGGCTCACGCCTGTAATCCTAGCTACTCAGGAGGCTGAGATCTGAGGACCACAGTTCAAAGCCAGCCCGGGCAGGAGAGACTGTGAGACTATCTCCAATAAGCCACCAGAAAACCGGAAGTGGCGCTGTAGCTCAAGTGGTAGAGCGCTCGCCTAGAGCTGAAGAGCTGACGGACAGTGCCCAGGCCCAGAGTTCAAGCCCCCACGACCGGCCAAACAAAAAAAATTTTTTTGAGTGGTTCAAGTGGTAGAGCACTATCCTTGAGCCCAAAATCTTAGGGACAGTACCCAATCCCTAAGTGTAAGACCCAGAACCACCACCAAAAAAAAAAGTCCTTGAAGCAACACGGGTCCGGTCATAGGGCCTTAATTCTGGGCCAGCTTTTTTCTTTTTGCTTATGCGGTGCTGAGGAATCGAACCCAGGGCCTCATGCATGCAAGGCAAGCTCTACCACTGAGCCACCTTCCCAGCCCAGGAACGGCACTCTTAATAAGTTAATAGCTCCTGCTTACAAAAAAGAACTGAAGCCAGATGCTGGTGGCTCATGTCTGAAATCCTCGATAGTCAGGAGGCTAAGGTCGGAGGATCACAGTTCAAAGCCAACCCAGACAGGAAAGTCCATGAGACTCTTTATCTCCAGAAAACCAGAAGTGGCACTGTGGCTCAAGTGGTAGCGCACTCAACTTGAGCTGAAGAGCTCAGGGACAGCACCAAAGCCCAGAGTGCAAGCCGCCGTGACCGACCAAAAAAAAAAAAAAGGAACTGAAGCTGGGTACTGATGGCTCACAGCTGTAATCCTAGCTACTCAGGAGACACAGCTGGGGAAAAATCCATGAAACTCAAACTACTCAGAAAAAGCCAAAAGTTGTGCTGTGGCTCAAGTGGTAGAGAACTAACCTTTAGCACAAAGAGGCTCAGAGTCAGCACTCAGCCCCTGCCGAAGTCATGGAACCTAGATTCAGAACAACAGGACAGGACCTGTGCTCCGCTGGGCGCCTGCCCGCTTTGCTAGCCTGGCCGTGGGAGGGGTGGGCCGCTGGGATTCCCCAAGCGGACGGCGCCCCCTGGTGTTCACGGCAGACCCTGCGGGGCGGGATGAAAGTAAGGAGCGGCACACAAGATGAGTGCCCCACTCCCCTACCCCTCTTCACCTCCGTATGTACGCTGGCAGAAGAGCTCCTGCATGATAGGGTGGGTGGGCAGGTGGGTGGGCAACTCAGACTCTCCTTCCTCCCACAACCCTGAGCTGAGCCCAGGAGAGATCTTGGCCCAAGAGGCTGTGGCAGGGAGGGGCCGGGCCCAGGAGGGTGGCAGGCAGGAAGCTGCGTGTACTTTCCGCTGCTAGAGGAGCAGGTGGCTGCCGTGAGGCCCTCTGCCAAGCTTCCTGTGTGTGGGGGCCTTGCTGGCTGCTCCTTCCCGCCCTAGCTCGTTAGGCCATCCGGGCCTGGCCAATTCTATGGCCCAGAACCCCGACGAAATATCCAGTGAGCTCCGAGGTAAGCCCAAGCCCATTCTGCCCATTTGACTGTGAGGACACAGCACGGGCCCCAAACCTTAGAGGTTAGCTCAGCATCCTGGAGTTCTCATCAAAGCTTTTCTTTGCTCTTCCTGTGGCCTAGAACCCCTCACCCCCATCTACTCCTTCCTGGCTAACCTATGGCTCCTGCCACCTCACAGCTTTCCTGGCACAGACAGTAGGCAAGGAATGGCCCTTATGGGCCCAAATTCCCAGCAGCTTGTCCTTCCTCAGGTGAGATCACCAGATTCCTGTGGCCCAAGGAGGTGGAGCTGCTGCTTAAAACCTGGCTACCTCAGCAGGGTGCTGAGCAAAGTCATGTCTTGGTACGGTGGGCAGGAGCAGACCCCAAAGGGCGGGGTGGTGAGGGCCCAGCCCAAAGCCTCTTGCTTTGTCCAGAGTGTCAGACTCTGTCTCCCCCAGGCCCTGCTGAGATGGAGGGCCTACCTGCTGCACACTTGCCTCCCACTGAGGGTGAGTCCCAGGGCCTGCTCACCCACCCCATTTCCTCCTCACCTTTTACTCTCCAGCATCTTCCTTAGCAAGGGGCTCCATCTGCAGGGGGTTTCCTTTCCCTTCTGGGCTCCCAGCAGCAGACAGGAAGGGGAATCTGAGTTGGGCTGGCTCTAGACTTCAGGCTGCACAAAAACTGAACTCGTAGGCCAGTGTGATGGTGTAGATCTGTAATTCCACCACTGACGGAGGCAGCCTAGGCTACATAGAGAAGCCATGTCTCAACAACAACAACAAAAAGCCCTGGGTTTCCATGGGTGAGGCTCGGGGGCTTGGTTGCAATCTAGGTGGACTGTACATTCAGCTATCTGGAAGTCCAGGCCATGGTGCTTCAGGAGACACCTCCACAGGTGAGACGTGGTACCCCACCTTTACCCATAGGATGGTTTAGTCTTCATCCTCCGACACATGGAGCTCTAGAAGGGACACCAGACCCTACACATGGAGCCAAAGCCCAACAACTCTCCTCTCCCCAGGTTACTTTTGAGCTAGAGTCCCTACCTGACCTGGTCTTGGAGTTTCCTGGTGTGGCTGCTGTGGAACAGCTGGCCCAACATGTAGCTGCTGCTATCAAAAAAGCCTTCCCTCACTCGACCCTTGGGTGAGGCCTGGCTACTTCAAGGGGTGGAGGGAAGCGGGAAGCAGGAAGCACTCCAAAGGAGCACTGAAGGTCTAGAAATCCCTTGCCCCTTCTCCTTTATTCCATCCCCAGGAAGCTTTTCCGAAAGCCCACGCCCCCTTCAATGCTGGCTCGGCTGGAGAGAAGCAATTCCTCAGAGCTCACAGCACCCAGCAGTCCCTGCGGTAAGGCCCTTAGAGTTGGGAGGGCCACTATTTAGTCTGATCTTCCAACTTCCATTTTTTGTTTTTCCCTCCATCATATCTCTGGCACCTCCCTAGGTGGCTTCTTGAAGACATATGAGGCTCTGTGTGACTACAATGGCTTCCCTTTCCAAGAGGAGATTCAGTGGGTAAGAGCAGGAACTTTTCTGGAAGACTCTGGAGACATCTGGTTCCCATGTGTGTTGTGCCTCTTTATCCTTCATGGCTCCACACTAGCTATGAACGCTTTTTTTCTCCACCCAGGATATAGACACCATCTACCATCGTCAGGGCTGCCGCCATTTCTGCCTGGGAGATTTCAGCCACCTTAGCAGCCGGTGCGAGGCCTGCCAGCATTGGGAGGATAGGAGGACTCTTACATTCATGCTTCTGGGCCTTGGCCTCCAAGGAGGGAATGCTGGGCCTAAGATCTGGCCTGAGGCCCTGAGCTGTCCCCCTGCTCTGCCCCCCATCCAGGGATCTGGCTTTGAGTGTGGCTGCCCTGTCCTACAATCGATGGTTCCGGCGCCTTTCCTGTGTGGACATGAAGCTGGTGAGGTAGAGAGCAGGGAGGGCTAAGGGCGTGAGGGCCAAGGTACAACCTGCTGAGAGTCATGGCCTTCTGGTCTCAGAGCCTCGAGGTCTCAGAACAGATTCTGCACATGATGAGTCAGTCGTCCCACCTGGAGGAGTTGGTGCTGGAAACCTGTGGACTGAGAGGGTGAAGAGGGCCTATGAGGGAAGGGTGGGGCTTGGGATTGGGGGCTAGTGATCTGGGGAGCACTTGGGAAAGCCAGGATCAGAGTATCATGCCTGGGGTCTTGGTCCTCAGAGATTTTGTCCGGAGACTGGCTCAGATATTGACAAGACACTCCAACTCTGGGTTGCGGGAGCTTAGCCTGGCTGGAAATCTGCTGGATGACAGAGGTATAATACGGTTGAGCCTGGGGATTGAGAAAGGCAGCTAGCTGGAAGAGACGAGTCTTACAGAGCTTCCCCATCCCCAGGTATGGCTGCACTTAGCAGACACCTAGTATGTCGTCCAGGAGCTTTGAGGAAACTCAACCTAGCACAGACAGGGTTGACTCCACGAGGTGAGCTGGGTGATGATAGGGTAGAGAGGGGAAAAGGGGTCTGCCGGATTATTGAGACACGCCCTCGTCCACCTCCAGGAATGCGGGCTCTGGGCCAGGCACTGGCCACCAATGCTGCCTTTGACTCTACCTTGACCCACCTGGACATTTCTGGGAATCCTGGGGCTCTGGGAGCCTCTGAGGACAGTGGGGTGAGTGGTGGTCTTCAGGATCTGAGACTGGAGTGACCCAAAGCACTAAGATGATTCCTAACTCCTCAAAGCCCTCATCCTCCCACCAGGGTCTCTATAGTTTCCTGAGCCATCCTAATGTTCTGGCGTTCCTGAATCTTGCGGGAACTGACACCGCTTTGGACATGGTAAGAAGTTGGTCAAGAGTGGGGGTGGGGGACTAGCTGGTGGGAGGTTGTTAGCCTAGACAGGGTGGCCTATAGAACAGAAAGGGCGGGGCTGGGAAGGTGGCTCAGTGGTAGAGCGCTTGCCTTGCATGCCTGAGGCCCTGGGTTCCATTCCTCAGCACCACATAAGCAAAAAAGAAAAAAGCTGGAAGTGGCTCTGTGGCTCAAGTGGTAGAGTGCTGAAGAGCTGAGGGACAGCACCCAGGCCCAGAGTTCAGGCCCCACGACCGGACACCCCCCCCCAAAAAAAAAGGGCTCTGCAAATGTAGCCAGCACCTTCTTCCCACAGCTCTTTGCCGCACTGTCCTGTGGCTGTTGTGCCAGCCTCACCCACCTGGACGCTTCAAGGAACATCTTCTCCCGCATGTAAGGGCGACTGGGACTGTCAGAGCTGGGGAGGATGCTGAGAAAGGCCTGTGCTTCAATCCTTCCTCCTGCTTTCCACCCTAGGAAGTCCTGGGCCCAGCCTGCTGCGCTGAAGCTTTTCCTCAGCCAGGCAGGGATGCTTCGGCACCTGAGCCTGGCAGGCTGCAAGTTGCCTTCTGATGCACTCAGGTGAGTCTCCTTACCCCTGGCCTGGCCATGTACCCACAGGTGTGGCCACCACCTTGAGGTCCTCTGGGACCTCACCCCATTCCTCTCCCACTCACAACCTCCCCTAAGTCCTGGTCCTGACTTTTGTGGTATTTGATGGCACCATGGGGCCCTCCTTCTTAGCTCCCACCACCTCCCATGACATTCTTCCTCAGGGCCCTGTTAGATGGCCTCGCACTCAACACACACATCTGCAACCTACACTTGGACCTCAGTGCTTGTGAGGTGAGTGCTGTGTTCTAAGTGTGAGTTGGTGTGCCCACACATTCGAAGTAGTAGGGGTTGGGGGACGGGAGCCGGCCTGTTCACTACCTGCCCCTGTATGGCCTTCCTCCATTCCAGCTGCGTTCAGCGGGTGCCCAGGTGATACAAGACTTAGTGTGCGACGCAGGTGCAGTGAGTTCCTTGGATCTGGCGGATAATGGTGAGGCCACCAGGGAGTCCATCCTCCCATTATCCACCCAATTGCTAATCCCCACCCAGCTACTACAGCCTCTGCTTTGGGCATGGTCCTAGCCACTCCCCACCTCTCAGGTTTCGGCTCAGACATGGTGACTCTGGTGCTCGCCATTGGGAGGAGTCGGTCCCTGAAACATGTAGCACTTGGAAGGAACTTCAACGTCCGGTGCAAGTGAGCCCCCAACTCATCCCTGATCCTCCCAGATAGCACCCTACCCACCCTGCTCCCCTGCCTTCAACAGCAGTCCCTGCCCGCAGGGAGACCTTAGATGACGTCCTGCACCGGATCGTCCAGCTTATGCAGGATGATGACTGTGTGAGTTCACAGGACCTTGTGGGGCCCTGAAGCAATAAACACTTTTGGCTTTTTCTCACTCTTGCTTCCTCCAACCCTGTGACCTGCCCTCCTTGCTAACCTTTGTCTTAACCCCAGCCTCTGCAATCCCTATCTGTGGCTGAGTCACGGCTGAAGCTGGGCGCCAGCGTCCTGCTCCAGGCTCTGGGCACCAATCCGAACTTGACAGCTCTGGATATCAGTGGCAACGCCATGGGGGATGCAGGAGCCAAGATGCTAGCCAAAGCACTGCGAGTCAACACTAGGCTCCGGTGGGCTGGGTCATCAAAGGGATGGGCGGGGTCATCGGGGACCAATAGGAGTGGAAGGCAGAGTTGAAGGAGCAACAACAAATGCATTAGGTCAGCGGATTGGGTGGAATCTGGAGAGGGCTTCTTGGGGACTCAAGGCCCATCTCGCTCAGGTCTGTGATCTGGGACCGGAACCACACATCTGCTGTGGGCCTGCTGGATGTGGCTCAGGCCCTGGAACAGAACCACAGCCTGAAGTCCATGCCTCTGCCACTGATGGACGTGACCCAGGCACAGCGCAGCCGCCCAGAATTGACAGCACGTGCAGTAAATCAAGTGAGGGCCACCTCCTCCCCTGCCCTTCCCTCCATTGTGGCTCTGCCCCCCTGCCAGTTCTCAATATCCTTTGCCCCCAGATCCAAGCCTGCCTCTTGAGGAACAACCGCACAGACCCTGTCTCCTCAAATCGTACATCCCACCTTGAACCTTTAGGTCTGGTCTCCGACCGATTAGAACAGGTCAGTGTCACCTCTCCCCAACTTTGAGTACCCAGGGAGACTTGGAGAGCTAAGACTGACATCTCTGAGGTCTCTGCTAGACAATTCCCTGACTTTGGACTGCAGACCACCAACTGCACCTAAAATAGCTCCCCAGATAGCACCAGGGGCTGCTTTACTTTCAAGCTTGTTATCGGGCCCTCCTAATAAAAAGGAAGTGTTTTCAAACTTCCAAATTGGCCGGGCGCCAATGGCTCACACCTGTAATCCTAGCTACTCAGGAGGCTGAGATCAGAGGATCACGGTTCAAAGCCAGCCAGGGAACAAAAGTCTGTGAGACTCTTTATCTCCAATAAACCACTCAGAAAACTGGAAGTAGCGTTTTGGCTCAAGTGGTAGAGTGCTAGCCTTGAGCTGAAAAGCTGAGGGACAGTGCCCAGGCCCAGGGTTCAAGCCCCACGACCGACAAAAACAGAAAACAAAAAAACAGACCTTCCAAATTGTAGCTTCATGTCTGCTTTCCCATTCCCATTCCTCCTCTCTCTGCTGTCCTCTTCTATAGCTAGGAGGCCCCCCCTGACATGACCTCCCTCTACTGTTTTTCTCCAGTGCTGGAGCTTGGAACTCAGGGCCTGGGCACTGTCCCTGAGTTTCTTTGGCTCAAGGCTAGGGCTCTACCACTTGAACCACAGCACCACTTCTTACTTTTTGTTTGCTTGCTTGTTTATGTGATACTGAGGAATGGCACCCAGGGCTTCATATGTGCTAGCCAAGCACTCGATCACTAAGCCACATTCCCATCCCTGTTCCCACTTTTCTAAATTTCAGAGCCCAGACAGCTAGATCCACACATGCTGTGGAGGTTTTATTCACTGTACCTCTCCAAGTGAGCATCTCTCCCAAATTCATTTCTCTACTCTGGAACCCAATTTCCCTGATGCCCACAGTCATCAAGTGTGTGAGCAAAGATTTAAGTGTTCTTCCAAGTTCCTCCTGGCCTCATTGCGGTCCTCGCAGGCCTCCTTGCTCTCTCCCCTGGACTGTTTCTCAAGCATTCACCCCTCACCCCAGCCAACCTTTGCTTCCTAGGTTCATCTCTATGGATCCTAGCTCCCCCCCCACGCCCCCCCCACATCCACTATTTGAACAGTAGACAGCTTTTACTATTTTTTGTTTATTAGAGATTGAACTCAGGCCCTCTACCATTCAATCCATTCCCCTAGTCCTTTTAGGTTTTAGTTATTTTTCAGATGATCTTATGTTTTTATCTGGGGCAGCCTAGCCTCAAACCTCTATCCTTTTCCCATGTACCTAGAATGGAGGCAGGTACCACCAATCCTGGTTTCTTTGTTGAGATGGAGGGGTCTCCCAAAAGTTTTTACTTGGGCTGGCCTTGAATCTCAATCCTCTTACCTCTGAGCTGGGATTACAAGTATGAGCCTCCATGCATTGTCAGAATGAGTCTTTTGAGTGTGTGTGTGTGTGAGAGAGAGAGAAGCCGGTGCCAGTGGCTCACACCTGTAATCCTAGCTACTCAGGAGGCTGAGATCTGAGAATCATGGTTCAAAACCAGCCTGGGCAGGAAAATCTGTGAGACTCTTATCTCCAATTAACCCACAGAAAACAGGAAGTGAAGTTATGACTCAAAGTAATAGAGTGGTAGTCTTGAGCAAAAAAGCTCAGGGACAGCACTTAGGCTCTGGGTTCAAGTTCTATGACCAACCAAAAAATAAAAATAAAATAAAATGGCTGGGCACCGGTGGCTCACGCCTGTAATCCTAGCTACTCAAGAGGCTGAGATCTGAGGATCACGTTCAAAGCCAGACTGGGCAGGCCTGGTTTCTAATTAAAATTTCTACAAGTTTCACTATTCTTTTTTTTTTTTTTTTTGGTTGGTCGTGGGGCTTGAACTCTGGGCCTGGGCGCTGTCCCCTCCCTCAGCTCTTCAGCTCAAGGTGAGCGCTCTACCACTTGAGCTACAGCGCCACTTCCGGTTTTCTGGTGGTTTATTGGAGATAGGAGTCTCAGGGTCTCTCCTGCCTGGGCTGGCTTTGAACCGCGATCCTCAGGTCTCAGCCTCCTGAGTAGCTAGGATTACAGGCGTGAGCCACCAGCGCCCGGGCAAGTTGCACTATTCTTGAAGTAGTTGAACCACACTCAACTTCATTCACCTTTGTTATTGCCTCTCTCTCTACCCACTGGTGCCAGCCCTTAACATGGCTTGTTTTACTTTCTAGTTATGCTTTTTTTTTTTTTTTTGTCAGTTGTGGAGCCTAAACTCTGGGCCTGGGCACTGTCCCTCAGCTCTTCAGTTGTAGACTAACACTCTACCACTTGAGCCTCAGCCCCACTTCCAGCTTTTTCTGTTTATGTAGTGCTAAGGAATCGAACCGAGGGCCTCATGCATGCAAGGCAAGCACTCTACCACTGAGCCACCTTCTCAGCCCCTCTAGTTATGCTTTTGTTCACATATATTAATGTAAAAGGGTTTCACCATGGTAATTCCCATGAACATATGTTATCATTTAGTCCAATTAATCTTATCTATTGCTCTCTCTTTCCTGATTCCCCTATCTTCATATTGTTCAACAGCTTTCAATGACTTTCCTTTATTGTCTCTTCATATATAGATTTATTTTTCAATATTATTTGTCTTCCATCACTGTCTTTTCCTCATCCTCCCAGTCTCACAACTACAACTATATTCATGTTCACTATCTGTATGTATGTGTTATTGTGTATGTATGTATATATATATATATATATATAAAATACATAGACATATTCTTTTCTTCCTGGTCTGGGTACTTAGGAAGTATCAAGTCCCTAAAATGACCAAAAGGAAGAGGTACTGTTCTCCCTTCTTGAACAAACAGGGTTCCTAAACAGCTGGCCTGACTGTGGGGCTTCAGGACTTTACCCATCCTGTCAGAGACCCTGGGAAGAGACAGGCAGAATCACAGAGAGTGGGAGAAAACTGGGACTGATCCCTGATGTCCTCCTCAGGAAGTGAATGAATTGTGTCAGTCGGTTCAGGAGCATGTGGAGCTGCTGGGCTGTGGGGCTGGGCCCCAGGGTGAAGCTGCCGTGCGCCAAGCTGAGGATGCCATTCAGAATGCCAACTTCTCTCTCAGCGTGAGCACTCCCTCTCCCACTGGGAGGACCTTTCCCCTCTTAGTCACCTGTGAACTTGCAACCCTCTCCTCCTTGGCCCTCAGATTCTTCCAATTTTATATGAGGCTGGGAGTTCCCCAAGCCATCACTGGCAGCTCCAGCAAAAGCTGGACAGCCTCCTGGAACAGGTGGGTGAGATCTGCTGTCAGGACATCCAGGTAAGATGATGCTTATATCCCCAACTCCACCTCCATATGTAGACTTGACCCCCATCCTATAGAAGTCTGTGATACTCTCTGTAGGGGCTTCTAGTCTCAAGCTAAGGTGCCGTGGCCCTAGCCACATGCTCACCATACTGTAATCTTTGTCCAGAACTTCACTCAGGCCACACTGGACACAACCAAGAGCCTCTGCTCACGGATGCTACAGGAACCCGGCTGGAGAGAGCAGCTAGAAAAGGTCCTGGTGGCCTCAAGTGGCCTCCCAGAACTGCTTCCAGAGCAACTTCTACAAGATGCCTTCACCAGGCTCAAGTAGGCTGGGTGGGGCTGGGCTGGACAAGGCTGGGCAGAGCCATCACACTAACATTGCCTCTACTGCTCTCAGGGACATGAGGCTGTCCATCACAGGGACCCTGGCAGAGAGCATTGTGGCTCAGGCTCTGGTGGGTCTGAGTGCAGCCCGGGATCAACTGGTGAGGAGGGGGAACCAGCTATGCGCACGCGCACACAGACACACACACACAGACACACACACACAGACACACACACACTGACCTGGCCATCTGCTTTGCATGGACCCTCCAATATCTTCTGGTGTCAGGTAGCCCAGGGGTACATCTTTGTGTGGCCTTATATTGCAGGTGGAAAGCCTGGCTAAGCAAGCACCAGTAACGATGCCCCCTACCCAGCCGGCGGTGAGTGGAGAGCTTAGCCCCTTTGGGCCTGGGGAATTGGAAGGTCTTTTTTTCCTGGAGAAGAAGGAAGAGGAAGAAAGGAAGGTATAAGTGGTCCCACAATTCCAAGTCTAAAACTTCAAATCTTCTCTCTTGCTTTGGGGAATGGGAAATGAGAAATAGTTCCTCAGAGCTGGGCGCTGGTAGCTCATCCCTGTTATCCTAGCTACTCAGGAGACAGATCTGAGAATCAAGGTTCAAAGCCAGCCCGGGCAGGAAAGTCTATGAGACTTTTATTTCTAATTAATCACCAGAAAACCATGGTGCCATGGCTCAAAGTGGCAGAGCACTTGTCTTGAGTGAAAAAAGCTCAGGGATAGCGCCCAGGCCGAGTTCAAGCCCTATGACCACCACCACCAACCAAAAAAAAAAAAAGGAGAGGAAGAAGAAGACGAAGCAGTTCACCTCTGCCCAACCTAACTGAGGTCGCTCCTTTCCCGCCAGGACGACAGTCCCTCTGGGAAAAGGCCTGAGGCCAGCCACTGTCTTCACCTAGTCCCTTTCCTCCACAGTAAGTCGGGGCCCCTGGGAAGTTTACCTAAATGGGCAGAAGCTCCTCTAGACCTGGGCACGGTTAGACACTCATTTGGCCTGTCCCGGGTACTCCCTAAACTCTTGCGTGGGCCAGGCCGGGCAAGACCCGATGCAACTGGCAAAGCTGGGGTCTGCTGCGGTCAGCATCCGGTGGTACCTGAGTAGATCAAGGCCAGGACACTTCTCCCCTGCCTCCCCCTCCTCTTTTCCCAGCCCCGGGACGCGCATGCTTGGCGCCGCGCGCACTCGCGGCCGCGCTCAGCACCACGGA